>NW_026002914.1:850878-1073358 GCF_001458135.2 Marmota marmota marmota | reverse complement strand
TGTGTGTGTGTGTGTATAATCACAATTTTTGTATCTCTGTTTGTATATAATGTATGTTGACACCCAGTTCAAGTCTTCATACATATACTTTGGATAATGATGTCCATTACATTTCACCATCCTTCCTAATCCCCTTCCCCTCCCTTTCCCTCCCTCCTCTCTGCCCTGTCTAGAATTCATTTATTCCTCCCATGCTCCCCCTCCATACCCAACTATAGTCAGCCTCCTTATATCAGAGAAAACATTCTGCATTTGTTTTTGGGATTGGCTAACTTCACTTAGCATTATCTTCTCCAACGCCATCCATTTACCTACAAATATCATGATTTTATTCTCTTTCGCTGCTGAGTAATATTCCATTGTGTTTATGTGCCTTATTTTTTTATCCATTCATCCACTGAAGGGCATCTAGGTTGGCTCTACAGTTTAGCTGTTGTGAATTGTGCTGCTATAAACATTGATGTGGCTGTGTCCCTGTAGTATGCTGATTTTAAGTTCTTTGGGTTTAGACCGAGGAGAGGAATAGCAGGGTCAAATGGTGGTTCCATTCCCAGTCATTTTGTCAATTTTTAAATTTCTTCTTTTGTTTCAATTTCATTGATTTCAACTCTGATTTTAATTGTTTTATGTCCTTTACTGCTTTGGGTGGTGATTTTTTTTTCTCCATTGAGGCCTTTGAGATGTAATTTTAGGGCATTTATTTGGTGACTTTTTCTTTTTTTAAGGAATGAACTCCATGCAATGAACTTTCCTTAGTAATGCTTTCATAGTGTCCCAGAGATTTTAATATGTTGTATCTGTATTCTCATTCACTTCTAAGAATTTTTAATCTCCTCTTTGATGTCTTCTGCAACCTATTGTTCATTCACTAGCATATTATTTAGTCTCCAGGTGTTGGAGTAGCTTCTATTTTTATCATTGAGTTCTACTTTCATTCCATTATGATCTGATAGAATGCAGGATAATATCTTTACTTTCTTGTATTTGCTAAAAGTTGCTTTGTGGCATAATATATGGTCTATTTTAGAGAATCCATTTGCTGCTGAGAAGAAAGTGTCTTTGCTTGTTGAAGAATGAAATATTCTATATGTGTTAGTGAAATATAAGTTATTCATGGTATTATTCAGTTCTATAGTTTGGCTTTTGTTTGGAAGATCTATTTAGGGGTGAGAGAGATTTGTTAAAGTCACCCAGAATTATTGTGTTGTGGTCTATTTGACACTTGAACTTGAGAAGAGTTTGTTTGAACATAGATGCTCCATTGTTTGGGTCAGGTATATTTCTAATTATTATGGCTAGTTGGTGTGTGGTTCCCTTAAGCAGTATTTAGTGTCCTTCTTTATCCCTTTTGATTAACTTTCACTTGAAGTCCACATTATTTGACATAAGGATGAAAACACTTGCTTGCTTCCACAGTCCATGTGAGTGGTGAGATTTTTCCCAACCTTTCACCTTCAGTCTGTGGATGTCTTTTCCTGTGAGATGAGTCTGTGGAAGGCAGCATATTGTTGGGTCTTCTTTTTTTCATTCAATCTGCCAGTCTGTATTTTGATTGCTGTTTTAGAGATTAACATTCAGGGTTATTTTTGAGACAAGATTTGTATTCCCAGTTATTTTTGTTTATTTTTTGGTATTTTACTTAACTTGGTTTCTCTTTGATAGGTTTTCCTTTAGAGTGATACCTCCATTTTCTGACTTTCATTGTTTTTCATTTCCTCCTCCTGGAATATTTTGCCAAGGATGTTCTATAGTACAGGCTTTCTAGCTGTAAATTCTTTTAACTTTTGTGTGTCATGGAAGTGTTTTATTTTGTCATAAGAATAACATCTAAATTGAAATCTAAAGTTTAATTTAGCTGGATATGATTCTTGTTTGGCATCCATTTTCTTATAGACCTTTTTTATCTTGTTGCAGGATCTTGTAGCTTTCAGGGTCTCGGTTGAGAAGTCAGCACACATCCTAATTGGTTTTCCCCATAAGTAATTTGATTCCTTTCTCTGTGGCTTTAAAAATTATCTATTATTCTGTATGCTAGGCATTTTCAGTATAATTTGCCTTGGTGTAGATATGTTGTGATGTACATCCTCCACTCCTTCTCTGTAATTTCTTCTGCTGTTCTCACCGTGGATTCCAAAAATGTAGTATCTTTGTTTGAGGCACATTCTTCTCTTGGTTTTTCATGTTGTTCATGCATCTTACCTTGAAAACAGAGCTAGAAGGGGTTACAGTTTTTACCTTATAGGCTTATAGTGTCCCTAACATGTTCCAAAACCTCTCCTTTAAGTGGAAGATCAGTATTCACAGTTCCCAATACAAACAATATGCAGCCTTAAACCAAATAGCTCTTATTAAGGTGTTTATGGCTTTGTCACAATATACAGAAAAGATGAGTTCAATCATTATCTACAATATAAATAGTATGTTTGCAAAGGATCTGCAGTTTCTAGCGTGGACAAAGAGAAAATGAGGAATGGGGTGTACAATGAGATGTTGAGGGTTTAGGAGGTGAGGATACAGAGTTATTAGATCTTAGGAAGGGTGAAAGAAATCAAAAGAAGTTGGAAAGTAGCAAGAGAAAAGAGAGAAAGTGATTTTGAGGAGACATGTAAGTGGGAAGACAGTAGAGAGAACAAAAAACAACTGTAAAAATTAAATTAAAAATGTAGAAATAGGAGATAAAATAATATACAACACAATTGTAGTATACTATTCAGACCTCCCAGACCTCAGTAGCCTAATCCATGAGAAGTTCTTGGTTTTACAAATGTTTGATGTGAGGGTGGAAGAAGAGGGAGAGAGAAAAGACAAAAAAAATCAAAGGAAGATACAAGGATTGTTTTTGTTGGGTTGTTTTGTTTGGTGTTAACTTACACACCTCACCAAAAAAAAAAAAAAAACCTTTAATAACCTAAGTTAAATATGGTGACATACTTAGATTCTGCTCTAAAAATTAAACAAGTGTGTTGAAGACATATAAAGGTGACTCAAGATCACTTATTAGGCTAAATAAAATGATAATTTATCTTTTCTGCTTCATTTGTCTCACAGTATTATGGGTGCACTCTCTCCATCATGCACAGGGCATCCTGAGACATTGGTCAATTCACAAAATGCCAGGTTCTCATTTCCCCACATTAAGCTTGATCATCATTCCATCTTAATTGCCAAGAAAGTCTCAAGCCTGGAAAATAACAAAATACAGATAAATTGCTAGATAATCATGAATTTTGAAAATTACCTCAGGAATCAATAGAATACATTAGTAGACCCAGATGTGAAGAAATATAAAGTAGACCTACAAATTAACATTTATCTTAATTGCAAATATTTTTGAGAAGTTGAAAAGCTGATATGGGAGCCATTCCACTTGTCCCAGCTACCTGTGAGGCTACAGCAGGAGAAGGATTTGGGCTAAGGAATGTGAGGCCAACCTGGCAAAAACCCCGCTCCAAAAATCCACCCACCAAAAAACCAAACAGTAATCATATTTTAAAAAGACACCTTCACAGTTCATTTCTACCAAACATGTAATAAGGAATCAGCAACAGTAATTCATGATTACATCTAAAAATAGAAGAAAATGGACTAATTTTTTCTGTGAGGCCAGAATTACCAGATAACACAGCATAAGAATAGAAATTGCAGACCATCTTCCTAAAGATGTTGACCCAGATATTCAAACCCCTAGCAAACTGAGAATAACAACAAAAAGGAAGATTGGACTTCATGACCAAGAGGGACAATATGGTCAGATTCCAAAAAATCATTTTCATAGAGAAAAGTTTTTGCCAGATCACTTACCAAATTACTGTAAAACCTATGGCCAATTAATACCAGAGAAAAATTATCTTTCCATCCACTAAAGGACAGGTATGAACTGTTTTCATATTTAATAGTGAGAACCTAAGTGTTTCACAATTTAGTTTTAGAAAAAAGAAAAAAAATATGGTTTTCTGACTTCTAAATATTGTTCTGAGAACATTGAATAGGATTTTGTACATCAAAATTCAGCATATGCAGATGATTCTATTATTTCTATGTTTCTAAGCAATTTCAATGTACTAATGAAACATAAGACTTAAATTGGTTCAATAATGTCATGGGTTAAATGGTCAACCTTAAGTCATATAAATTATATACACTAGCAATGGGAAGTCTTAAAATCGAGACATATATCCATTCAAAATTATAGGAAAAATAATTTAAAATGAAAGTATTAAGAACTGTTCACTGCAACGTAAAGGTGAAAGTAAAACACAAAAATAAATTACAGAAACAAAATTGGAAAACAGCTAATATCCCAGGATCAAAAGTTTGATTTTGTTAAAACCACAATATTTCATAGTGGGTAGGCATATTCAATAAAATTAAGCCAAAATCCAAAAGTCATTTTGTAAAAATTACACAGCTTACTCTAAAAATCATAAAAATACAAAAAAATAAAATAAATAACTCAATATTAAAGTAAAAATTGTGATCTTTTAAATAAAAAATGTACATTGTAAGCAAAGTACATTGTGTAGGATATAAATTTGGGTAAATATTTCTTGTTGGGAGTCTCCCTGGCTCCAAAGACTAAATTTCCCATCCCACAAGAAGAGCCATTCAATGGTGAGCCCTGCTGGGCTCACATGATCTTTACTGACCAATCAGACTAGCCTTGCTGGCTTACATGACCCTTACCCACCAATCAGACTAGCCTTGCTGGCTCACATTATCCTTACCCATCAATCAGAAAGCACCCCATGCCAACTGTCAAACCGTTCAACCATTAAACTGTCATAACTGTCAAACCACCCCCAGCTCTATAAATATGTAGAGCTGTTCCTTAATAAATGGGCATTTTCTCCAAGACAAGCTTTGATTGTTCTTTCATTTCTTAAACTGCTGATGATCAGTATTCCCCATGCATGAAGTGAGGGTCTGTGTTAACCTAGGAAGAATTGGGCTGGGATTGACATTTGTCATCACAGCTACTACCTGCTGAGTTTGAGGGAATTTTGATTGCTTTCTTCCTCCCAGATTTTCTGCACCTTTCCTACCATCCATGTTCTGTCTTCTATTTCACTCAAGTATATCCCAGTAGGTATCATTATTGAAATTCACATATATCCCTGCTCTTCCTGCAGCTGACCTCTAGAACAAAAATTCAATTTAATCTCTTGATGAGTGGTTGAAAATATTCTTCCTTAGGATAGCATCTTCAACAAATGGTGCTGGGAAAACTGGA
Organism: Marmota marmota marmota; assembly: GCF_001458135.2. NCBI lineage: Eukaryota > Metazoa > Chordata > Mammalia > Rodentia > Sciuridae > Marmota > Marmota marmota. The sequence continues at coordinate 1,068,128 of NW_026002914.1, read as the reverse complement.
AATCCATATGCAACAAAATGAAGCTGAACCCCTTTCTATCGCCATGCACAAAAGTTAACTCAAAATGGATCAAAGAGCTTGATATCAAATCAGAGACTCTGCGCCTGATAGAAAAAAAAAGTTGGCTCCGATCTACATATTGTGGGGTCAGGCTCCAAATTCCTTAATAGGATGCTCATAGCCCAAGAGTTAATAACAAGAATAAACAAATGGGACTTACTTAAACTAAAAAGTTTTTTCTCAGCAAGAGAAACAATAAGAGAGGTAAATAGGGAGCCTACATCCTGGGAACAAATTTTTACCCCTCACACTTCAGATAGAGCCTTAATATCCAGAATATACAAAGAACTCAAAAAATTAAACAATAGATAACAAATAACCCAATCAACAAACGGGCCAAGGACCTGAACAGACACTTCTCAGAGGAGGACATACAATCAATCAATAAGTACATGAAAAAATGCTCACCATCTCTAGCAGTCAGAGAAATGCAAATCAAAACCACCCTAAGATACCATCTCACTCCAGTAAGATTGGCAGCCATTATGAAGTCAAACAACAATAAGTGCTAGTGAGGATGTGGGGAAAAGGGTACACTTGTATATTGCTGGTGGGACTGCAAATTGGTGCTGCAATTTGGAAAGCAGAATGGTGATTCCTTGGAAAGCTGGGAATGGAAACACCATTTGACCCAGCTATCACCCTTCTCAGACTATTCCCCTGAGGACCTTAAAAGAGCGTACTATAGGGATACTGCCACATCAATGATCATAGCAGCACAATTCACAATAGCTAGACTGTGGAACCAACCTAGATGCCCTTCAATATATGAATGGACAAAAAAAATGTGGCATTTATACACAATGGAGTATTATGCAGCACTAAAAAATGACAAAATCATGGAATTTGCAGGGAAATGGATGGCATTAGAGCAGATTATGCTAAGTGAAGCTAGCCAATCCTTAAAAAACAAATGCCAAATGTCTTCTTTGATATAAGGAAAGCAACTAATAACAGAGCAGGGAAGAAGAGCATGAGGAAAAGATTAACATTAAACAGAGACGAGTGGTGGGAGGGAAAAGGAGAGAGAAGGGAAATTGTATGGAAATGGAAGGAGACCCTCAATGTTACACAAAATTACATATAAGAGGTTGTGAGGGGAAAGGGGGGTAAAAACAAGGGAGAGAATTGAACAACAGCAGATGAGGTAGAGAGGGAAGATGGGAGGGGAGGGGAGGGGGGATAGTAGGGGATAGGAAAGGTAGCAGAATACAACAGTCACTAATATGGCATTATGTAAAAATGTGAATGTGTAACCGATGTGATTCAGCAATTTGTATTTGGGGTAAAAATGGGAGTTCATAACCCACTTGAATCAAATGTATGAAAGATGATATGTCATGAGCTTTGTAATGTTTTGAACAACCAATAAAAAAAAGAAAGTAAAAAAGAAAGGAAAAAAAAAGAAAATATTCTTCCTTGATCCAAATGCAGGCTGAAGTGTATTTATTTTATTTTTATTGATTTTTTAAAATAAATCACAGAAGAATGCATTACAATTCTTATTACATGTATACGGCACAATTTTTCATATCTATGGTTGTATAAAAAGTATGTTGTTACCAATTCATGTCTTCATACATGTACTTTGGATGATGATGATGATGTCCATCATATTCCACCATCCTTGATAACCCCCTGTGCCCTCTTTTTCCCTCCCACCCCTGTTCCCTATCTAGAATTTGTCTATTCCTCCCATGTTCCCCCTCCCTACCCCACTTTGAATCAGCCTCCTCATGTCATAAAACATTTGGCATTTGTTTTGGGGGGTTGGCTAACTTCACTTAGCATTGTCTTCTCCAATGCCATCCATTTACCTTAAAATGCCATGATTTCATTCTCTTTTATTGCTGAATAAAATTCTGTTGTGTGTGTGTGTGTGTGTGTGTATACACACACACACACACACACACACACACACACACCACATTTTTAATCCATTCATCCAATGAATGGCATGTAGGTTGGCTCCACAGTTTAGCTATTGTGAATTTTGCTGCTGTAAACATTGATGTGGCTGTGTCCCTGTAGTATGCTGTTTTTAAGACTTTGGAGTATAAACTGAGGAGTGGGATAGCTGGGTCAATGGTGGTTCCATTTCTGGTTTTCCAAGAAATCTCCATACTGCTTTCCATATTGGCTGCACTAATTTTCAGCCCCATCAGCAATGTATGAATGTGCCTTTTCCTCCACATCCTCGCCAACACTTACTGTTGTTTGTCTTCATAATAGCTGCCATTCTTAATGGAGTGAAATGATATCTTAGAGTAGTTTTGATTTGCATTTCTCTAGTTGCTAGAGATGATAAACATTTTTCCATATATTTGTTGATTGATTATATATTCCCTTCTGAGAAGTGTCTGTTCAGGTCCTTGGCCGGTTTTTTTATTGGGTTATTTGTTTTTGTTTTGTTTTGTTTTGTTTTTTGGTGCTTGGCTTTTTGAGTTCTTTATATACTCTAGAGATTAGTGCTCTTATGTGTGAGGGGTAAAAATTGGCTTCCTGGATGTAGGCTCTCTGTTCAAATCACAGATTGTTTCTTTTGCTGAGAAGAAACTTTTTAGTTGGATTCCATACATTTGTTGATTCTCGGTTTTAATTCTTGTTCTGTAGGAGTCTTATTAAGAAAGCTGGGGCATAATACCACATGATGCAGATTAAGGCCTACTTTTTCTTGTATTAGATGCAGAGTCTGTGGTTTAATTCCTAGGTCCTTGATCTACTTTGAGTTTTGTGCGTGGTGAGAGAGAGGGGTTTAATTTCATTTTTTTTTTGCATATGGATTTCCAGTTTTCCCAGCACCATTTATTGAAGATGCTATCCTTTCTCCAGTGCATGTTTTTGGCACCTTTGTCTAATATAAGATAATTGTAATTTTGTGGGTTAGTCTCTGTGTCCTCTATTCTATACCATTGGTCTACCAGTCTGTTTTGGTACCAATACCATGCTGTTTTTGTCACTATTGCTCTGTAGTATAGTTTAAGTTCTGGTATACTGATGCCACCTGCTTCTGGTATACTGATATTCCTGCTATTCTTGATCTCTTATTTTTTTCAGATGAACTTCATGATTGCTTTTACTATTTCCTTGAGGAATGCCATTGGTATTTTGATAAGAATTGCATTGAACCTGCATAGTGCTTTTGGTAGTGTGGTCATTTTAATAATAGCAATTCTGCCTATCCAAGAACAAGGTAGATCTTTCCATTTTCTAAGGTCGTCTTTAATTTCTCTCTTTAGGTTTCTGTAGTTTCCATTCAATAGATCTTTCACCTCTTAAGTTGATTCCCAAGTACTTTTTTTTTAGATTATTGTAAATGGGGTAGTTTTCCTCATTTCTTTGTCAGAGGATTTGTCACTGATATACAGAAATGCCTTTGATTTATGGGTGTTGATTTTATAACCTGCTGCTTTTCTGAATTCATTTATTAGTTCTAGAAATTTTCTGGTAGAGCATTTTAGGTCTTCTAGGTATAGAATCATATGGTTGGCAAATAGTGCTAGTTTAAGTTCTTCTTTTCTATATTGTATCCCTTTAATTTTTTTCATCTGTCTAATTGCTCTGGCAGTGTTTCAAGAACTATGTTGAAAGAAGTGGTGAAAGAGGCAGCCCTGTCTTGTTACAGTTTTTAGAGGGAATGCCTTTAATTTTTCTCCATTTAGAATTATGTTGGCCTGAGCTTAGCATAGATGGCCTTTATGGTGTTGAGATATGTTCCTGTTATCCCTAGGTTTGCTAGTGTTTTGAACATAAAAGGGTGCGGTATTTTGTCAAATGCTTTCTGCATTTATTGAGATGATCATATGATTCTTATTTTTTAAGTCTATTGATGTGATGAATTACATTAATTGATTTCTGTATTTTGAACCAGCCTTGCATCCCTGGGATGAATCCCACTTGATCATTGTACAAAATCTTTTTGATAAGTTTTTTAAATTCTATTTGCCAGAATTTTGTTGAGAATTTTTGCATATACATTCATTAGAGATATTGGTCTAAAGTTTTCTTTCTTTGTGTCCTTGCCTGGTTTGGGGATCAGGGTGATATTGGCTTCATAGAATGATTTTAGAAGTACTCCCTCATTTTCTATTTTCTGAAATAAATTGAAGCTAATTGGTATTATTTCTTCTTTAAAGAACTTGTAGAACTCAGGGCTGTGTTTCCATCTGGCCCTGGGATTTTCTTGGTTGGTAAGCTTCTGATGGCTGCTTATATTTCCTCACTTGATATTGGTCTGTTTAAGTTGTGTATGTCTTCCTGATTCAATATGGGCAGGCCATTTCACTTTAGGAATTTATCAATGCCTTCACTATCTTCTATTTTATTGGAGTACACATTTTCAAAATAATTTGTAATTATCCTCTGTATTTCTCTAGTGTCTGTCGTGATATTGCCTTTTTCATCATGTATGCTATTAATTTGGGCTCTCTATCTCCTTCTCTTTATTAGCAAGACTAAGGGCCTGTCAACTTTATTTATTTTTTCAAAGAACCAACTTATTATTGTCAATTTTTCAATTGCTTTGTTTTGATTTCATTGATTTCATCTCTGATTTTAATTATTTCTTGCCCTTTAATGCTTTTGCTGTTGGTTTGTTCTTCTTTTTCTAGGACTTTGAGATGAAGTGTGAGATCAATCATTTGTTGACTTTTTCTTCTTTTAAGGAATGAACACTATGCAATGAATTTTCCTCTTAGTACAGCTTTCATAGTGTCTGAAATATTTTGCTATGTTGTGTCTGTGTTCTTGTTTACCTCTAAGAATTTTGTAATCTCCTCCTTGTGTCTTCTGTAACCCATTGTTCATTCAGTAGCATATTGTTTTTTTTTTAGTCTCTAGGTGTTGGTAAAATTATTTAATTTTGTCATTTCCAATTTCATTCCATTATGGTCTGATAAAATGCATGGCAGAATCTCTACTTTTTTATTTGCTAAGAGTTTCCCTGTGGCATAGTATATGGTCTATTTTTGAGAAGGATCCATGTGTTGCTGAGAAGGATCCATGTGGTGTATGCACTTGATACAGGTTGAAATATTCTATATATGTCAGTTAAGTCTAAGTTATTGATTGTGTTATTGAGCTCTATAGTTTCTTTATTCAACTTTTGTTTGAAACATCTGTCCAGTAGTGAGAGAGGTGTGTTAAAGTCGCCCAAGGTTATTGTGTTTTGGTCAATTTGATTCTTGAACTTGAAGAGTTTGTTTGAACATAGCTGCACCATTGTTTGGGGCACTTATGCACCAATAAGATATAACAATCATAAATATGATTCCCTTGAGCAGTATGTAGTGTCCTTCTTTATCCCTTTTGATTAATTTTGGCTTGAAGTCTGAGTATGGACACCCCTGCTTGCTTTCACAGTCCATGTGAGTGGCATGATTTTCCCAAACTTTCACCTTCAGTCAGTATATATCTTTTCCTGTCAGATGAGTCTCCTTTAGGCAGCATATTGTTGGGTCTCTTTTTTTTAATCCAGTCTGCTAGCCTATGTCTTTTGTTTGGTAAGTTTAAGCCATTAGCATTCAGGGTTATTATTGAGACATAGTTTGTATTTCCAGACATATTTCTGTATTTTTGTTTAACTTGACTTGATTTTTCTACTTTGATTAGTTTTTTCTTTAGGGTACTACTTCCCTCAGCTGATTTTCATTGTTGTTTCTCATTTACTCTTCATGGAATATTTTGTGAAGTATGTTTTGTAGTGCCAATTTTCTAGCTATAAGTTCTTTTAACTTTTGTTTATTTGTGGAAGGTTTTTATTTCATCTTCAAATCTGAAGGTTAATTTTGCTGGATACAAGATTCTTGGTTGGCACCCACTATCTTTCAGAGCTTGATATATGTTGTTTCAGGATTTTTTATCTTTCAGAGTCTGTGTTGAAAAATCTGTTATCCTAATTGGTTTTCCCCTATATGTAATACGATTCCTTTCTCTTGGAGCTTTGAATATTCTCTCCTTATTCTGTAGGTTGGGCATTTTTATTTTAATGTGCCTTGGTGTGGGTCTGTTGTGATTTTGTTCCTTTGGTGTCCTGTAAGCTCCTTGAATTTGATTGCCAATTCTTCATGTTTGGAAAGATTTCTGGTATCATTTCACTGAATAGATTGTTCCTTCCTTTGGTTTGGACTCTATGCCTTCCTCTATCCTGATAACTCTTAAATTTGTTCTTTTTATGCTATCCCATATTTGTTGAGTGTTCTGCTCATGGTTTCTTGCCATTATCACTGTGTGGTCCATGCTCTTTTCAAGGTTATTTATTTTATCTTCATTGTCTGATGTTGTGTCTTCCAAGTGGTCTACTCTGTTGGTAATGCTTTAATTTGAGCTTTTAATTTGTTTTATTGTTTGTTTCAGTTCAAGGATCTCTGTTTGGTTTGATTCTAGAACTTCTGTCTCCCTGTTAACGTGATCTTTTGCTTCTTGGAGTTGTTTATGTAGCTCCTTGTCAAAGTGACCTTTAACTGCTTGTATCTGATCTCTTACATCTTCCCTGAGGTCACAGAACATTTTAATCATGTATATCCTGAAGTCTTTCCTCTGTAATTTTTTCTGTTCTGGCTAACAATGATTCTAATGATATGTTGTCTTGATTTGTTTGGGGTACTTTCTCTTCTGGTCTTTTCATGTTTCTCGTGTGTCTTCCTTTCCAGCTCTGTGGGTCTGCCAGTTGGGCAGCTGTTCAGTGTGACCAGGGCACACCCACCTTGTGTGAGCCTGGTTGTGAGTGGTCCCACAGTGGGGAACTGCTAAGTGAGAGGGGATGGGAATAAAGTTTGGAGCCCTACAGAGAGACCAGGAGCTGGGAATTCTCCAGGCAAAAGAGGGAGACAATACGGGATGCTCAAGTCAGAGGAGTGGTCCCAAAAAGAGACCCGTGAGGTGAAATCTCTCTGCAGGCACTGACGGATAGCACTACTCGCTTCCAGACACCCTGCACCAGGAACACACTTCCCACCCTGGTTACCTACACCATCCAGAGACACCAGCCGAAAACAGACAACCTCATCTATTGGATGAGAAGACAAACAGAAAAGAAATGGATCTCTAAAACTACTAACAACCCTGGTTTCTTCTTTCGAGTATTTTTGTTTTCTGTTCTACTCCTCTATCCTCCCACCCTCACATCCCCAACATATGTGAAACCAGGAACTTTGCATGAAATAGGAGGCCTGAGTCATCTGTATAATATAATATAGAGGTATTGTATAGCCCTTTTGTTTTTTCTGCTTTCATTTTTCTTCCCCCCTCAAATTTGACTATTTAACATCCTGTATTATAACTACTATTATAATTAGATAATAATCGAATCCAACATTTTTGTACATTGAGACTAAACTGTAAATGTCTTAATAACAACAATTTTTTCATAGGCAATATATTGTTGATATTGGGATCAGTTAATATTGTCCTTCCCCACCAAGGAGGGATCTTGGAACCCTACAAGACCATTACAAATCTATAGAGTAACAACACCCCAGACACACGAGTGGAAGTGTATTTTAAACAGTGTTTTGTACATTAAAGTTTCAGGTTTTTTTGTGGGAATTGGAAGTTTTCAGGGATCCAGGCAATGGCCTTATTCTCACATCCTCACCTATAGTGAGTTTTTCCAAGTGTCATTTGGCCTAGGTTTGGTGCTATTTCTTTGCAGGTAAGGATTTTTTTAATGGTATAGGAAATATGTAAGACATTACTCCATAGATCTAGCACTCAGTAGTGGTCTTAACATCAGCACCACATTGTAAACATTCTTAAAGTATCACCCCATTTTTCTTGACACATGTTCTGTGATTCCTGAGGAATAGCATGGTTGGTCGTGGGGAACATACACATGCTGGGCTCAAGGACTTCAGTTTTACTCACCCAGACATATATATATTTCTGAACTGGCTCAAAAATATTGATATAACTTTACTAGTTTACATAGTTTTCAGGGAGAAATCAAATATATGTAGCCTGTTTTCAAAAATACCTTATCTTCAGAATGACAGGTTGTCTTGTGATATCATTCCTCTGATGGGCTAAGAAAAAAATATTTTTCATTTATTAACATTTTTAATCATTTTTTAAGTTTCATGTGTAGGTGAATTTTTTTTGGAAATTCTCTACCCCTACAAAACTCAGAATCTGACCACAATTTTTAAGTATACATTTTCCTCCACTATACTGTGGAAGTTATTTTAGGTCCTCATTAGTGCCATTCTCCCTAAACTATTTTCTACTAAGGATTTTCCTCTTTGTATCCTACTTTTTCTCCATTTTGAAACATGATTTGTTTCTTTGTTAATATAATTTAGTACATCTCAAAGGAAGCCAGATTTATCCTTTAAATTTATTTCACTAATTAAATAAATAGTTACTTACTCAAAACCCCTGCTTTGAGGTAGTTTTGAATCACTGTGACCAAAGAACATGAGAAGAACAACTTGGACGGAGGAAAATTTTATTTTGACTCATCATGGTTCTAGAGGTTCATTCCGGTCACTAACACAATAGCTTTGGGTCACAGTTGAGGCAGAGTATCAGGATGGAAGGGCATGACAAAGGAAATCTGCCCAGAACATGACTGCCACAGAGCCAAGAGAGGATGCCATTAAACAGGGACGTTACATAAACTCCAAAGGCAGACCCCAGAAAACTACTTCCTCCAGACACAACCCATCTTCCTAATTATATCACCCAGTTGATGCATATCAGTGGATTTGCTTGTTGTGCTCATAATCTAACCATTTCACCTCTGAGAAGTCTTGCACAATTTCATACATGAACCTTTGGGGGAAACCTCATATATTACCCATAAAACCATCTCATTTAATTGCACTTTATGGAACTGGACAGGAAAAATAAATAAAAGTGATATTTTCTGACATTGGGAAAGTCCAGTACCTTGGTTCTTTAATCCATCTATCAAGTTTTTGTGCCTTTCAACTTTGCATTACCACCTGGAAATAGAAATCACAAACGAGACAAAAGCAACAGTAGTCAGTGGAAAGCATAAACATTGTTCCATTTCCTGTTAATTATGCAATGTGGTTGTTTCCATTGCAGCATGTTCTTAGAAGCACATTACATTGAAATCAATTTCACTCCTCAATATCTCTTGGCCCTCACTGATTCACTTCCTTTATCTTAATGTTTTATCTTATATTTTCAAAAGATGCCTTTTTTCTTTTCTATTCATTCCACCTATGAGATTAAACATACAACACTAATTGTTATAAGTCTGGCTTATTGGAGTTAACATACTGCTCCCAAATTGCATCCATTTTCTTGCAAACAGTTGACTTTGCTCTTTGTGGTTGAATAAATCCCCATTGTGTATGGATACTACATTTTCTTTATCTCTTCATCAGTTAATGCACACCTGGCTAGATCTTATAACTTAGCCATTGTAAATCGTGTGGTGGTAAACATGGGAATGGTTACTGTGTGGTGTCTTTAATTCTTTTAAATATATACTGAGGAGTGATCTCATAGATTAGCTGTATCATATAATTCCAGTTTCTAATTTTCTAAGAAAATCTCATAATGATTTCCATTCTGGCTGTACCAGTTCACTCCAACACACATTATATAAGGGTTTCCTTTTCCCTACATTCTTGCCAGCACTGGTGGTGGTTTTTACTGTAGATGATGGCTGTTCTGACTACAGTGAGGCGAAATCTCAGGAGAGAGTTTATTTGCATTTTTGAGATGCCTAAAGATGTTGAAATGATTTCACAAAATTGTTGGCCATTTTAACTTCTTTGAGAAGCTTCTGTTTGGGATTATTATTATTTTTTTGGTCCAAGTGTTGAATGGGTTAATTTGTATTTTATTTTCATGTTGATTTCTTAAATATATATAGACATTTGAGAGTGTGTGAGAGTGTGTATGTCAGAGAGATAGAGCAATTTGAGAGAAAGAGTGAGAGACAGAGATTTGAGAGAGAGATGTGAGAGACAGAGAGGTGTGAGAGACAGAGATGTGAGAGAGAGACAGAGATGTGAGTCAGATGTGAGAGAAATGAGAGAGAGTTGTGAGACAGAGAGATGTGAGAGAGACAGAGAGACAGAGATTTGAGAGAGAGACAGAGAGATTTGAGAGTGAGACAGATTTGACAGAAAGCCAGAGATTAGATAGAGATATGAGAGAGAGACAGAGACATTTCAGAGAGAGACAGAGACACAGACATTTCACAGAGAGACAGAAAGACAAAGACAGAGACATTTTAGAGAGACATTTCAGAGGGAGACATTTCAGAGAGAGACAGAGTGAGAGATATTTCAGAGACAGAGAGATTTCAGAGAGGGAGACATTTAAGAGAGAGACAGAGATTTGAGAGAGAGAGACAGAGATTTGAGACAGAGACACAGAGAGAGATTGTAGAGAGAGACAGAGAAATATTGGAGAGATTGGAGAGAGAGACATTTCAGAGACATTTGAGAGAGACATTTGAGAGAGACAGAGAGAGTGTGAGACAGAGAGACAGAGTGTGACAGAGACAGAGTGACAGAGACAGAGAGAGAGTGAGAGTGTGAGAGAGACAGAGAGTGTGAGAGAGAGACAGAGAGAGTGTGAGACAGAGAGAGACAGAGTGTGAGACAAAGACAGAGTGTGAGACAAAGAGACAGAGAGAGTGTGAGACAGAGACAGAGAGAGTATGAGACAGAGACAGAGAGTGTTAGAGAGAGACAGAGACAGAGAGCATGAAACAGAGACAGAGAGTGTGAGAGAGAGACAGAGAGAGAGACAGAGACAGAGAGAGACAGAGTATGAGACACAGAGAGAGACAGAGTGTGAGAGACAGGGACGGTGAGAGATAGAGACAGAGACATTGACAGAGAGAGACAGAGAGAATGTGAGAGACACAGAGAGACAGTGTGAGAGACACAAAGAGGCAGATAGACAAAGAGAGTGTGAGAGACAGAGAGACAGAGACAGAGAGTGTGTGAGAGTCAGAGAGAGAGACAGAGTGTGAGAAACAGTTACAGAGAGTGACAGAGAGAGACAGAGAGAGTGACAGAGACAGAGACAGAGTGAGTGACAGAGACAGAGACAGAGAGAGTGACAGAGAGGGACAGAGAGTGAGAGAGACAGAGACAGAGAGAGTGTGAGAGAGAGACAGAGACAGAGAGAGTGACAGAGAGAGTTCCAGAGAGTTAGAGAGACAGAGAGTGACAGAGAGTGAGAGAGACAGAGAGAGTGACAGAGAGTGAGAGGGACAGAGAGAGACAGAGACAGAGAGAGAGTGACAGAGAGTGAGAGACAGAGTGTGAGACAGAGACAGAGACAAAGTGTGAGAGACAGAGACAGAGACAGAGAGAGTGAGTGAGTGACAGAGACAGAGATAGTGTGAGAGAGACAGAGACAGAGTGTGAGTGTGACAGAGAGAGTGTGAGTGTAATAGAGACAGAGACAGAGTGTGAGTGTGAGTGTGAAAGAGAGAGAGACAGAGAGAGTGTGAGTGTGACAGAGACAGAGACAGAGTGAGAGTGTGACAGAGACAGAGAGAGTGAGAGTGTGACAGAGACAGAGACAGAGAGAGTGTGAGTGTGAGTGTGACAGAAACAGAGAAAGAGACAATGTGTGAGTGTGACAGAGACAGAGACAGAGAGGCACAGAGACAGAGAGAGACAAGAGACAGAGAGACAGAGAGAGACACAGAGACAGAGAGACAGAGAGAGACACACAGAGAGAGACAGAGATGGAGAGAGACAGAGAGACATAGAGAGTGTGAGAGTGACAGAGAGAGAATGTGAGAGAGAGACAGAGACAGACAGAGAGAGACAGAGAGACAGAGACAGAGAGAGAGTGTGTGTGAGAGTGTGAGAGAGAGTGAGAGTGAGTGAGAGAGAGTGAGAGAGAGAGTGAGAAAGAATGAGAGTGAGTGAGAGAGTGACAGAGTGAGAGTGTTAGAGAGAGACAGAGTGTAAGAGAGAGATACAGAGAGTGTGAGAGAGACAGAGAGTGTGAGAGAGAGAGTGTGAGGGAAAGACAGAGTGTGTGAGAGAGACAGAGTGAGAAAGTGTGTGTGATAGAGACAGAGAGTGTGATAGAGTCAGAGACAGGGAAAGAGTGTGAGAGAGACAGAGAGAGTGTGAGAGACAGAGATAGAGAGAGAGTGTAAGAGACACAGAGACAGAGAGAGTGTGAGAGAGACAGAGACAGAGAGTGTGAAAGAGACAGAGAGTGTGAGAGAGTGTGAGAGAGGCAGAGAGAGTGTGAGAGAGAGGCAGAGAGACAGAGACAGATAGAGACAGAGGGAGAGGGAGACAGAGACAGAGGGAGAGAAGGGGAGAGACGTTTCAGAGAGAGGGAGTGAGAGAGAGAGGTTTCAGAGAGAGGGAGAGAGGTTTCAGAGAGAGGGAGAGAGAGGGAGAGAGGTTTCAGAGAGAGGTTTCAGAGAGAGCGAGAGAGGTTTCAGAGAGAGGCAGGGAGATACTTCAGAGGGAGAGAGGGAGATATTTCAGAGAGAGGGAGGGAGGGAGATACTTCAGGGAGAGGGATGGAGGGAAATACTTCAGAGAGAGGGAGGGAGAGAGATACTTCAGAGAAAGGGAGGGAGGGAGATATTTCAGAAAGAGGGAGGGAGGGAGATACTTCAGAAAGAGGGAGGGAGGGAGATACTTCAGAGAGAGAGAGACGGAGGGAGATACTTCAGAGAGAGTGAGAGAGATTTCAGAGAGACAGAGAGAGATTTCAGAGAGAGATAGATATATTTCAGAGAGATATTTCAGAGAGAGATTTCAGAGAGAGGGAGAGATTTCAGAGAGAGAGGGAGAGATTTCAGAGAGAGAGGGAGAGATTTCAGAGAGAGAGGGAGAGATTTCAGACAGAGGGGGAGAGATTTCAGACAGAGAGGGAGAGATTTCGGACAGAGAGGGAGAGATTTCAGAGAGAGAGTTTTCAGAGAGAGAGAGAGATTTCGGAGGGATATTTCTGAGAGGGGGAGGGAGATTTCTGAGAGGGGGAGATAGAGAGATTTCAGAGAGAGAGAGAAATAGATTTCAGAGAGAGAGAGAGAGAGAGATTTCAGAGAGAGTGAGAGATTTCAGAGAGAGAGATATTTCAGATATATAGATATGGGAAAAAATTCAGATATTAATCATTTGTTAGAATGGTAAATGACAAAAATTTCTCTTTCAGTATGTTGTATCTTTATGCTGTTATTTTCCCCTTTGCTGTGCATACCCATAACCAGTATTGGTCCTTGATATTATTTGCTGTGCTATGAGTATTTTTTAGAGTGTCACTGCCTCTCACCATGGCCCTCACAGGCAATGGCAGCTGGGTTACCATGCATGGAGTGAGGTGGCTGTAAAATAAAGCTAAGCAAAGGAAGGCATCAAAGCCACATGACACAGGAAGTAACTGTAGAAAGTGCAGATGGGATGGGTTTTAGGGGTCAAGCTTCCACAATGGAAGGAGAGCATGAGAGCCCAGGTTTGGTTTATTTACATGGGGGAACAGCAAAGGTTTTTCCATAGAATGTTCTTTGGCCACTTAAGGTAGGAGGTGGGCTTTCCAGGCCCAATTGGTGATGCCCAACTCCAGGGCCACCAGAGAAGCCTCCCTGGCCCAGCAAAGACTGAGGTTGCTGTTCTGTATAATACATTAAGTGGGAGGAGCCACAAAATCACTTGCAAAGCCAAACCAGAATCCCCTGGGCTCAGGACCAAGTGAAGAGGCTAAAGGAGCTCAGAGTGGCTCCCCATACCTGCCCACTCCAGTGCTTCCCTTAGGTTTTATTTTATCAATTTTAAAGTTCTGGGGTATATTCTCTGGTCTTCAGTCCAGTTGACATTGACCTATGAATATTCCGTTTTTCCAGCATAACTTGTTAAAGAGGATTTCTTCTCTCCATACTTTGGAACCTTTGACAATAATCAACTTAAGGAAATTCTGTAGGTCTCTGTAGCTTGTATCATCTCACTGGTCTCTGTGTTTCTTCCCAGAAAGACTCTGCTTCTGTTCCTATGGTGCAGTCATATAATTTGAAGTCAGGAATAGTGAGGTCTCTGGGTTGATGGTCTACAGAATTTACAGGGTTACAGAACTGCTTCCTTTTCTGGGGTTTTATTATTCCATATGATTTTTAGGATTTTCTAGTTCTGAGAATAATATCATGGGTCGTTTGAAGGAGATTGTATTGAATCTGTAGGTAGGTTCAGTTAATCTGATGGCTTTAATTAATCTGTCAATGATGTTAATTTTCTTAGCGTTTTGTAAATTTGCTTGTAGTGGTATTTCTTATCTTTGCTAAGACTTGTAATGAAGCATTTTAAGTTATTTGGAATAGAATGAAGTTTCTGATTTATTTCTCAACAGATTTATTATTTTGGCCAAAGGTATTGATTTTTGATTTATTTATTTATTCTGCAATTTTCTGAACTTGTTCATTAGCTCTAAAAGTCTTTTGGTGAAAACTGTACAATTTTCTAAAGTTTAGATCATATAAATTGCAAACAGAGATAATTTGTCTTTTTAAAATATTTAGTTGTAGATGAACACACAGTAGCGTTATTTTTATGTGGTGCTGAGGGTTGAACCCAGGGCCTCACTCATGTGAGGCAAGCCCTTTACCACTGAGCTACAGCCCCAACCCCTTTCTATTTGTAATATTTTATATCTGCCTCTTGCCAAACACTCCAACTAACATTTAAGTACTTTAGTGTAGAGGAGTGGTGATGGTGCACATTCTTTGATTGCCCATTATTTTTAGAAGAAATGCACACAGCTCTTTCCTATTCAGTAGGATGTTGGCTTAAGTTTGTTATATATAGCGTTTATGATGGGAGGTAAGTTGCTTCTACTCCTAGTTTCTTTAGAATTTTTATCAAGAAGTGATGTTGAATTTCGACAAAAGCTTTCCCCAGCACCTATTAAAATGATCACATGGGTTTTATATTTTGTTCTGTTTGTATGTGTATTATAATTATTGACTTGTGTTTGTTGCATTCCTGAAAAGTAAACAACTTGATCATGTTGAATGATTTTTAAGGTGCTTTGAATTTGATTTTTGATTTGCTATTTTATTGAGCAGGCTTTCATCTAAGTTCATCAATTATATTTGTAGTTTTCTTTCCTGCTATGCAGTTTTCATCTTGGAATTTTTTTGGGGTACTATGGATTGAACCTAGAAACATTATAACTCTGAACTACAATTCCAGTTTAATTTTATTTTGAGATAAGGTCTTGCTAAGTTACTGTGGCTGGCCTTAAGCTTGTGATCCTCCTGCCTTGGCCTCCCAAATTGTTGTGATTAGAGGTGTAAAAAAGATCTGGGCTCTTGTCTAGTTTTGAAAACATGGTGATGCTGGCTTCATAGAATAAATTTGAGAGAGTTCCTTGCTTCTCCATTTATGGAATAATTTGAGAAGCATTATGTTAATTCCTTCTTAATGATCTGATATTTAGTATTAAATTCCTGTTGTATAGAATTGTTTTTTTTTTTGAAGGTTTGGTATTACTGCTGCAATTGCATTCTTTTTTTAAAAAAAAAAACTTTGAGGACCTTTATTATTTCTTTTCTACATGACAATAGTAGAATACATTTAATTAATAACTCTGTATATAAAGTATGTTCATAGCAAATTATGCCATTATATATGAGCTCTTATTGATTTTTTGCACTACAATTCTTAATACACCTTTATAGCATGATTTATCATGTCTGTGTTTGCATATAAGGTATGCCAACATCAACTTCAAATCTTTATACAAGTATTTTTATAATGATGACCGTTCTCCTTCCATTATCCTTGCTATTCCCCTTCTCCCTCCCTTTCCCTCCCACCCCTATTCCCTACCTAGAGGTAATCTTCCTCCCCACCCAACTTTGAGTCACCCCCCCTTATATCAGAGAAAACATTTGGCTTTTGTGTTTTTTTGGGGGGGGGCATTGCCTATCTTCACTTACCATTATCTTGTCCAACACCATCCTTTTACCTGCAAATGCCACAATTTGTTCTTTTTTAGTGCTGAGTAATATTGTGTATAAATGCCACATTTTTAATCCATTTATTCCCTGAAGGACATCTAGGTAGGTTCTACAGTTTAGCTATTGTGAATTGTGCTGCTATAAACATTGATGTGGCTGTGTCCCTGTTAGTATGCTCTTTTTAGGTCCTTTGGGTATAGTTAAAGAAGAGGGATAGCTGGGTCAAATGGTGGTTCCATTCCCAGCTTTTGAAGAAATCTCCATACTGCTTTCCAAATTGACCATACTAGTTTGCAGTCCCACCAGTAATGTATGAGTATACCTTTTCCCCACATCCTCACCAACACTTATTGTTTGTCTTCATAATAGCTGCCATTCTGACTGGAGTGAGATGGTATCTTAGAGTAGTTTTGATTTGCATTTCTCTGAATGCTAGAGATGATGAGCATTTTTTCATATATTGATTGATTTTATATCCTCTTAGAAATGTCTGTTCAGGTCCTTGGCCCATTTATTGATTGGATTGTTTTTTTTTTTTTTTTGTACTTGTTGAGCTCTTTGTATATACTAGATATTAGAACTATATCTGATGTGTGAGAGGTAAAAAACTGTTTCCAGGATGTAGGCTCCTTGTTCACCTCACAGATAAGCTTTTTTTTTATCAGAAAAAGAAATATAGTATGAATCCATCCCATTTGTTGATTCTTAGTTTTAATTCTTGTGCTATAGGTGAAAGACCTTTATTATTTTTTAAAGTCATTTTTTAAATGTGGTGCTGAGGATTGAACACAAGGCCTCATATATGCTAGGGAAGCACTCTACCACTGAACCATACCTCCAGCCCCACATTTTATTTTGGGTTTGTCAATCTACCTGCTTCAATTTTGGTACATTATATGTACCTATGCATTTAATTGTTTCTTCTAGATTTTCCAATGTACTTCAATATTCCAGTAGTCCCTGTAATATTTGACAGTAGTCTCTGATTATCCTCTGAATTACATTGATTTCTTTGGTAAGAGCTCCTCTTTCTGCTCTGATTTTAAGAATTCAATCTCTTTTTCATTTGCTTCTCTAAGAGTTTTTTTTTTCATTTTATTCATGTCAAAGAACCAACTGTTTCTTCATCAGTCATTTGTATTATTCTTTCATTCTCCATTTTCTTAATTTTATTTCTGATCTTTATTCTTCCCTTATACTAATTTGGGGAATAGTTTACCTTTGTGTTTAATAAGACTGAGGGTTTTTTTGTAGTATTTTGCATTTTTCTTGCTGTTGATTTCTTATTTCAGGGTATAATCGCCTGATAACATACAAGGCATGAAGTCTCCATGTTCATATTTGTCAGGAAGTCATTTATCACCCTAGATATGATCTATTTTGGATACAGTTTCATCAACAGGTGAAAATAAATTGTAATTAGCTATTGTTAAAGTATCTCATAAATATTTGTTATATCCATCTTTTGTATATTATGCTTTAATTGTAGGTCAGTTTTTTCTTATAAAATGGGGGCTAATATTGTAACAGAAAGGTAAATGTGGGCACATATAATCCGTTTCACATGATTTCAGGAACTTAGATTAAAAAAATGGTGGCAAATCTGTTGACAGTGGATTTTGAGAGAGTGGAGTTGGTAATACAATGATCAAACTGAAAGATGATAACTGGGTTTGATGACTCACACCTGTGATTCCAGTGAGGCAGGAGGATTGTGAGTTTAAAGTCAGAATCAGCAGTCAAGTGGTGTCCTAAGGAACTTGACAAGATCCTGTCTCCAAGTAAAATATATGTTTTAAAAAGCTGGGGTTGTGCCTCAGTGGAAAAGTACTAGGTTCAATTCCTGGTACAAAAATTACAATGATTGTGTAATTTGGATTTTTTCATAAGCACATATGTGCAATATTCTTAAGGGCAATCTGAAAATAGCATGTCAGGTTTCTCTATGTGCCACTTATGTGCCAGGGTTTGGTTTGCTCCTATAGATGGGCAACCTTACTCTTTTCTCACACAGCTTACTGTCCTTTGGTTGTTTCTCTGTTTTGTCTTCCTAGCCCTATCTTGTGTCTAGGTGTGGTAGGTACAAATGCAAGGCTGATGTCCTAGTGTGGATGAGGGAGACCCACTCTGGGCTAATGCAAGAGCAAAAAGACTAGAAAGCCCCTGGGACTGAATGCCTGCTGAGATTGATGACACTGCTCAGCAGGGAAATGAGGTTTAGGTTTGACACAGGCAAATCTACAAAAATAAGTGTAAAGCAGGATAAGGTTGTGGTCAATCACTTGGAGTTCTTAGCTTGTGTCAAGAAACTAATAATAATAGTACAGTGTTACTTAAGATAGGAGAAAAGATCATTTTAATAATAAATGGTATAAAACAATGGATATGAGAAGGAGGGACAAACAATGGACATGAAGAGGGACATTAGAAAGTCTTTCAAAAAGAAATAACCAATATTAGTAAGGTACATTTGTGCTAGGGATGTGGCTAATGGTACAGAAGGTGTCTTGCTTGTGCAAGTACCCAGTTTTAATTTTCTTCAATTTTTTATAGTGATTATAAGAAATTAGTTTTTTAAAATTTTATTTATTCTAATTTGATATATCACAGCAGACTGTAATTCAGCTATTATTATGCTAATAGAGCACATTTTTTCCATGTCTCTGGTTGTACACAAAGTAGAGTCACAACATTTAATACATGTACTAAGGATAGTGATGTCCATCTCATTCCACAGTCTTTCCTACTTCCATATCTCCTCTGTTCCCCTCCCACCCTCTGCCCTATCTAACGTTCATCTATTTCTCCCATGCTCCCTTCCATCCCCACTATGAATTACCCTCTTTATATCAGAGAAAAGTTTCAGCATTTGTCTTTTTGGGATGGCTAACTTCACTTAGCATTATCTTCTCTAACTCCATCCATTTACCTGCAAATGTCATGATTTTATTTTTTTATTGCTGAGTAATATTCCATTGTGTATATGTACCACATTTTCTTTATTTATGCATCCACTGAAGGGCATCTAGGTTGGCTACACAGTTTATCTATTATGAATTGTGCTGCTATAAACATTGATGTGGTTATGTCTCTGTAGTATGCTATTTTTTAGGTCTTTTGGGTATAGTCCTAGAAGAGGTATAGCTGGGTCAAATGGTGGTTCCATTCCCAACTTTCCAAGGAATCTTCAGAATGCTTTCCATATTGGCTGCACCAATTTCCAGTCCCACCAGCAATGTATGAGTGTACATGTTTCCCCACATCCTCGCCAACACTGCTGTTTGTCTTCATAATAGCTGCCATTCTGACTGGAGTGAGATGATATCTTTGTTTTCATTTGCATTTCTCTAGTTGCTAGATATGAACTTTTTTATATATTTGATTAATTCTATATCATCCTCTGAGATGTGTCTGTTCATGTCCTTGGCCCATTTATTGATTGGGTTATTTGGTTTTTTGGTGGTAAGATTTTTGAATTTTTATATACCCTAGAGATTAGAGCTCTATCTATGTGTGTGTGGTAAAGATTTGCTCCAAAACTGTAGGCTCTCTTCACCTTGCTGATTCCTTCTTTTGCTAAGTAGAAGCTGTTCAGTTTGAATTCATCCCGTTTCTTGATTCTTGATTTTAATTCTTGTGCTACAGGAGTCTTATTAAGAAAGCTGGGGCCTAATCCCACATGATGGTGATTAGGGCCTACTTTTTATTTTATTAGATGCAGCATCTCTGGTCTAATTCGTAGGTCCTTGATCCAATTGGTGTTGAATTTTGTGTATGGTGAGAGATATGGGCTTAATTTTATTTTGTTGCATATGGATTTCCAGTTTTCTCAGAACCATTTGTTGAAGAGGCTGGCTTTTCTCCAGTGCATGTTTTTGGCACCTATGTCTAATAAAAGATGATTGTAGTTTTGTGGGTTGGTCTCTGTGTTGTCTATTCTGTACCATTGGTGTACCAGCCTGTTTTGGTGCCAGTACCATGCTGTTTTTGTTACTATTGTTCTGTAGTATAGTTTAAGGTCTGGTATAGTGACAGCACCTGCATCACTCTTCCTGCTAATGATTTCTTTGGATTTTCTGGGTCTCTTATTTTTCCAAATAAATTCCATGATTGCTTTTTCTATTTCTATGAGGAATGCCATTGGTATTTTGATCAGAATTGCATTAAATCTATATAGTGCTTTGGGTATCATGGTCATTTTGGCAATATTAATTCTGCCTATCCAAGAGCAAGGTAGAACTTTGCATCTTCTAGGTCTTTAATTTTTTGTCTTTAGCATGTTGTAGTTTACATTGTAGAAGGCTTTCACCTCTTTTGTTAAATTAATTTACTGCCTTTCAATTCTCATTACTTTAATTTTTTCCTTCATTTCTCCCCCCAATATTTTCTTTCATCCATTAATCTACTTATTCATTTATGTTTGATGCTTTCTACATATACAGGAAGGTTGAATTCACAGTGGTATATTTTTATATACCCATATGATTTTTTAAAGTAATTTGATATCTCCTTTCCTTTCACTTCCACCCAATCTCCTTATACTCCACTAATCTTCCCTATATTTTTATGATATCCAATTCTACTTTCCCTTTGTTTTGGTGTATGTGCTGCATGTGAAAGAAAACATTTGACCCTTGATCACTCTGGTTTATTTCACTTAGCATGATGTTGTTAATTTCTGTCCATATAAATTGTGACATTTGTCAATAATTCTTATTTATAGCTGACTAAAAACACCATTGTGTGTATCACATTTTATTAATAAATTCATCTATTGGGAACTGCTTCCATAATGGGAACTACTTCCATAATTTGGCTATGGTGAATTGGGATGCTAGGAACAAAAAGGTGGCTCTATCAAAATATAGTATTATTTACAATTACAGATAGCCAATATTCATGGCTACTCAGACATGCATTTCTGATACAAATATAAGTCAGGCAAAAGAAAACAATCCATTATTGATCATTATATATAGACAATAGCATATTCAAATAAATGTTTCTCATTATGGAAATAGTGTTATTTATTGGACAAACATCACTTGCATTTTTGTTTGCCTTTTTAAATCTTTTATTTTTATATATTATTATTTTTGCTATGGTTTTGACTTTTTTCTTGTGCCTCTTACAAAAACTTTTTTTCTTCTGGCAAAATATAAGTAAATTCTGATTTACCACTTTAACCATTTTTAAGGTTACAATCCCGTAGCTTTTACAGTATTCACAAAATTGTAAAATGATCATCAGTGTTTAGTTTCTGATATTTTTGTACAAAAAAATCAATTCCTTCTAACACCCATTTACATTCTCCAAAAGAATTATAGAATTTTTAATTTTTACATCCCTTATCATTTTTAATCTGTTTTCTTACGTTTTTAGATTTTGTGTAAATTTTAATACTGTTTTGTTCTGTTTAGATTTTGTATAAATTTTAATACTGTTTTGTTCACTAGATGACAACATTTAGAAGGATAAAAGACATAACAATTTGTTCATTATGGCTCTGACTTTTAAGAATGTACTGATAAGTAGGCTCATCCAGGGCAGGGTTATCACAATATAGATTCCCTAAGGGGGCAGTTTTTACATTTCAGCTAGAGTTCTTGGAATCATGGTGATTGAACAGGAGGAATAATTTGGGGACTTTATGTACTTTATAAAGCTGAACACTAAGTAGAAAAATAAGAAAAGTAAAAAATGGAAGTTTAAATAAAAATTATGCTTATGACATTAAGGTACACTAGGATCATGATTGATTGTTTTAACTTAATGATATTAGAAATTAAGGGGGATTGGTTAAAAAATATTTCAAGTAGAATTTTCAGACATTGAAGTTTTCACTGCATATAGGAGACACAGAAACCCACTGAATTCTGTGGTTTTTCAAGAAAATGACTTAGAGTAGTTTCATGAAATATCTGTCAAATGTCACTATGTTATAATGTCCTTAGCAGAAACTATTGCATTTGTTTTTGTGCTGCTCGTAATCAAAGCCAAGGTCTTGCACATGCTGAACAAATTCTGCAACACTTAACTACACCCATAGCTCAATAAAATATTATTGTGTAAATGTCTCTGTAAGTGAAAACCTTACAGGTTATTCTGTATTTATGCATAAATTACATATAATTAATGAAATATAATTCATTATGTCATATAATTCATTCATTAATGACACATTACAATAAAGGTTTTTAAGATATATGCTTAAACTATGTAATTCTACAGTATTTTATATAATTATAAATCTATGTAAGTGCATATACAGATATCTGTAGAAAAAGAGATGTACATTCACAAATATCCATGGATCTGTATATATTTTTTATAGTTTATAATTATATTATTCTTACTATTGCTCCTTATGAGTTTCTAATAACATTATATATGATAGTGCCCATTTTTAAACTGGTTGTTTTCTTGCTCAGTGTTTTAATATTTAGTTATCAGTGGACCTTTATTTATTATTAATGTATATGTGGTGCTGAAGATCAAACCCAGTGCCTCATACATGGTAGAAAAGCACTCTACCACTGAGCCACAACTCCAGCACCTTTTTCTGAGTTTTAAGAGCTCATTGTATATTTTTTTTTATTCCAGACCTTCATCATATATATATTTGCCAAATACTTCATCCAGTTTCCTCTCATTCAGTTAGTAGCATACTTCAAAATACAGAATAGTTTTCAACAAAACAAAAGTTCATTAAGTTTCTCATTTATAGATACTGCTTTTGGCTTTGAATGTTCATGTCAAGGACAAAGCCATATAGAATTTCTGCTATGTGGTCTGACATAAACTTCAAATTTAACATTTTCTTTCAGATTAATGATTTCACTTTTTAAAAGTTGTAAGTTCTGTGTCTAATTCATTTCTTTGCGTACAGATGCCAAGGTGTTCATAATTCATTAAAAATATTATATAATCACCAGTGTGTTTTTCCAGTTTATTTCTAGAATTTCAGTTCTATTCCATTAATCTGTTTGTATACTCCTTGCCACATATCTCACCTTTTCAGTTACTGTAAATTCATAGTAAATCTCAACATCAGATATTTCAGTCCTGTAAACTTATTCTACAGAATTGTTGACCATTCTGTGTGCCTGCCTTCCCCCATATATACTTTAGAAGCCATTTTTTTATATTTGTGCAACAGGTTGTTACAATTTTATCGTGGTTGTGTTTAATTAATTTACTAGAGTTGTAGATAACTAATATCTTAATGTTGAATGCTCCTTTCTATGTTTGGTAGTTGAATGGTCCCCCAATTTACAGGAAGTTGATTAGCAATGTAGATGATATTCTGGGACTTATAAGTGGCACCAGAATTAGGTGAAAGACAGCAAGTTTGAGACATGAACTAGTGACACTTGTGCCAACCAGTGTCAAAAATATGTTTTTTTTTTAAATCTACCTTTATTCTTTATTTATATGAGGTGCTGAGGATCAAACCTTTTGCCTCACATGCTAGGCAAGTGCTCTGCCACTGAGCCACAACCCCAGCCCCCAAAAATAAATTCTGTGATAACCAAAGGTTAGAAATTTGGTTGATTTTCTGCAAATTCACACATTTTCTTTAAGAAAATTAAATTTTAAAGGATATTGTAGGTGAGGACCTTAAAGTGACTCCAGCTGTGTGTCTGTTAAGTGGTGAGAATTGTGACTCTGGAAGACTAAGCATTTCCTTTCTTTGCAAAAGGGATCTGAGGAGTGTGGATTTTTCAGAATTATTTTCTTAGCTGCCCAGAATTGCCTCACTCACTGCTTACAAATGAGCCACAGAAGGCTACAGTGTTACAGTGAGGGTGCTCTGCAATTTGTAAAATATATTTATTCTAACATGTCAGGATTTTTATTTTTTTTGCTTTTTGTGAACAGTGACTATAATCATCTACTAACCTGAATTGTCTTGTTGTTGTTCCTTTCATAAAATCTTGATACCATACAATTCCCATTAGCTCAAGTATTTAACTATTTGCTATTGAAGACTCTTAATTGGTTATTTGTGTAGATAGGGTGATTATGCTGATGTCAAGGTAATTCTTCCAATAAAGTAGCTATGTTTAAGTAATCAGGATCCATCCACACGTGGAGTTCCCACGTGGAAAACCTGTGTGGACACTTCTAGTGTGTCTCACTGATCTCATGTTCCTTTTGTACACAGAGATGACAGACCTGTGACTCTTTTATGACTAATAATTTTATTATGTATTTCTCAAGGCCATTATTTGCCTTCATTATATTTCCTTGGTTGTATGAGCTTTAAGTAACTTATTGTCACCATTATTTTTCCATTACAAACATATTAAAAGGTCTTTTTTCTTTTATTAACCATTTCTTTGCCCCAGTCTTTTGAACACATATGTGCTGCTGTCTGAGCCTCTATTGTACCAAATGTATTCACTTGTTGAACTGCTTATAGAACTTGAAATATTTCAAGTTTGTCTTTTCACGAGGTGGAAGTATCACTTCACATGTCACCAAACATTAATATTTTATAAATATTTTACACACTGGGAATGTGTCATGGATGATACTTGAAACTAATTGTATCCGGGAGTTCAATCTATCTCATGGATACAAAGCAGAGAGAATAACTACCAGACTATTTTAAAAAGCTTTTTTTAACCACTTTTTTTTAATCTCCCTTGGGCACAATCACCTTATGAGAATATCTTTGACAGATCTGATTTGCATCTGGAATGTCTGCCAAATTTCACATTCACTGATGGCAGAAAAGTTAGGAGTTGGGCTTTTATTCAGTGCTTGGATTATGGTATATATCCTTCACTTCACTCTGATATGGAATATATATGCTGTGTTTGGACTTATGTATTTTCCTCTGAATTAGATAATGGAAAGTATCTTATTGCATAAATAATGTCACTCTCCTGCACGACTGTCAGTTCTACTAACTCTTAATTCAAACTAAAAACTGAATAATGGTTTGGTTTGTGTGCTATTGATCTACCAATTTTTCTTTTAGGAGCCATTGACATTCATGGATGTGACCATTGATTTCTCTGAGGAGGAATGGGAATGCCTGAATCCTGCTCAGCAGAATTTATATAGAGAAGTGATGTTGGAGAACTACAGCAACCTGCTGTTTGTGGGTGAGCATAACTTTCCTTGAAAATTCCTAATTAACAATATTTAATTTTCTTCCCTTGAAGTATATATTTTGGGAATTTCACCATAAGAATGAGTTTCAAATTCATGCTTTCAATAAAAATGATGGGGTAGTTCTTGGTGCTGACAAAAAAATGTTAATGATGTTTCTTTTCATCCTTAATGTTTTCCTTTGTTGGCATGATATATATTCTTCACTTGACAAATGATTGACTTAGAGGAATGCACTGATGTCAAATACTGTGGACCATATATAGCAGAGGACATAGTAGAGGTAAAGGAGGAAGCCTAAATTCAAAAATGTTGATTGAGACATTATTCAGCAGAAAAGATTTTTGAGAAGCCTTGTTTTCTTTCTCTTTTTATCATAGAAGAATCTGTCCTGTGTTATGGGCTGTAAAATTATCTAGTCTCCTGCTTTTCCTCCAGTAATGTCTCCATACATGCAAATTAACAACAAAACACTCCGCTTGTCTTGTGAGTGTCAATATTATCTGACAGGTCTTCCGTAATTTTTAAAATAGTTTTTTAGTTTTTAATGAGTTTCCCATTTATTCATACGTGCTGCTGAGGATCAAACCCAGGGCCTCATATGTGCTAGGCAAGCACTCTACCACTAGTCTACAACTCCAGCCCCTCTTCCATTATTTGCAGGAAATTTTTGCACATTTCTGGATACCTCTAGGTCAACCCATTGTAATATATTACTATCATAAGTCAGTTTCTCTAATCTTATTTGTACATCTGTTCACTAAAATTTCCTTATCAGTGTTCTTTCTGAATATGTGTAATGGATTTTCTGTGAAATTATATGCCATGTAATGAATGTCAAGTTGGACAAAGACTGTTCTTTTGAGAGATGGTGTAAGTTGTAGTTGAATAAGAGGATTTGTAAAATAATACATCTGTGGATATTTACAATTTGGTTGTTTTTTTTCTTTTTTTTAATTGTGTACAGTAGGTTCCATGTTATAGACTGGGTTTCCTCATATCAGTTAATTGCTTCACAAACTAAGATATGCATGACTTTTGTTTGTATTGCCAATAATGTTATATGTGCTTTTGCTTGTAAAAATATTAAGCCTCTTTTGCTTATGACTTTTGTATTTTTTCTTGATTGGCTTTGCATTCTGCCCATGTACATAGAAATAGAAATTTTCTATATGTAAATGTAATGGGGATTGATGGCAGTGATACTCGAATGCTGAACTACACCCCAAGCTCCTTTTCACTCATAATTGGAAAGAGGTTCTCACTAAGTAATTGAGCAGGTCTTTAAATTGCAATTCTCCTGCCTCAGACTTCCTAGTAGCTGAGATTACATGCATGCCCATCATCTGTATATTGATGAGTTTGTTCTTATTTATAGGATAAAGACCACATTATTTGAAATGTAGCTTTTAAAAATGTTGGAATTCTCTTTAAGGGGTTGTTTGTAATTTTCATTGTAATCAAAACCACAAAATAAAACTGTCTCAAAATTTTTAAATATACAGTTCAGTAACATTAATTCAAATTGTTATGCAATGTATCTCTAAAATTTTACATCTCAAAAAAAAAATCAATTCCTAGGAAGCAAGGGCTCATTTCTTTCTCCCTATCACAAAACCATTCTCTTTTGTTCAGAAAGCTTCTTTTTTAGTTTAGAGATGTCATGTTCATAGAATTCTGCAATATTCTTTGTGTGACATATTTCAGTTAACTTAGTGTATATACATTTTGTAAAATATATAATTAGAATAAATTCTTTGACTTTAAAGTTCTATAGATTCTATATTCCAAATTGGCTCATCTGTTCTTTTCCAGGGATATTTGTTTTGAATCCTCCATGATGGCTCTGTTGAATAATAGTGTAACAATACTGGTGTGCAATGTTTTTAATTTGCTATTGATGTGAGGGCTTATTACCACACTCACTCAGAACTCTGTCTACCTGACTCCATGCCTGCATTTACAATTGAATGCTGTAACTTTTAGTATATTTTTAGCATGGAAATATTCTTCTAATTTTATTTGTATTTGAGGGGATATTCATAAAATATAAAGGATAGATTTCTCTGCAAAAAACAACAACAACGGAGGTTTGATACATATTACTTGGAGACTATAGTTAACTTTAAGTAGTATAAACATCTTTTAATTTTATATTTCAATCCTTGAACAACAGCATGTTCAAGAGTGTTCAATCAACTGACATATACTTAGGGATTTTTTAACATTCCTGACACTTTTGACTACAAATTTTTATTCCATGTTGGTTACAAAATAACCATCACTTAAATATTTATTAACCTTTGTATTAATACATAAAATTGGTCTATCCAGCATAATATCCCACTTGTGATTAAGAACAGGGATTCTATAAGTCCAATAGTTTCAAAATATTTTCAAAGTCTTATGCTTTGCAATTACCATTTTGCTTCACTGTATTTCCCTTTTAAGTAAGTGGGGATTGATATCTCCTTGGATGACAATGATTCTTTGTTTTCATTCAACTCTCTCAATCTTTTCTTTGTGTGTTTGGGAATTGGGATGTACATTGCGAATGCATTTACTCTTAATTCAGAACCTAGGGAAAGGTTTTTTCTCAATTTTGTCTCTTTTCAAAGGCTTTTTAAAATTTAAAATGTATTCTATGTCTTATAACTGTCTTAAACTATGTTTTGTGTACTATAATTTAGACTGCCCAGGTTTTGTTTGGTCACTTTTGTATGTGTCATTCTTGTATCCTTTTGTTTTCAGTATGCGTGTGTCCTCAGATTTAGAGTATCCTGTGGACTACCTACAGTTCTAATTTTTAGAGTTAATTCAGATAGCAAAGGTTTCTTTTCATAAGAATTTTTTAATATTGAATTTGCCAACAAAAATATTTAAAATGAAGAATCTTCTACTCATACTTTGTATGAGTATCAACTTGACTTCACTTTATTAAAAATTCAAAATATTTGTGTCTTTTCAAAACTATATTATTGTTACAGGTATATATGCCTATTAACAGTTTTGTTTTTATGCTGTTGTATTTCAAAATTCTGTTGCAAAATTATATGTTTTGTGACCCATCATTACAATAAAATAGAATTGTTTGTGCCAAGAAATGTTTAGAATTTCATATGACTTGTGTTGCTGGGCACACTTAGATTTCAGTATGAAGGATTACCTTTCGTACTTTGTGGAGAACAGATCTAGTGTTGATGAATAGTGTGTGCATTTATATCTTTAAAGTTTTTATTTTCCTTCTCTTTTGAAAGATAGTAGCTGTGAATATAATGTCTTTTTTGATCATTTTATTCTTTCATCCCTTGACAATAGCCCTGAATTTCTTACTGTATTGTGAAGTTTTGACTAAAGGATTTCACAATTATATGGTTACACATTTCTAGGTTACCCATCTTTTTTTGTTGGATGCTCTGAATATTCTCTGTAAGTTTTAAAACTTAGATTAAAACCTGCTTTGACTCTTTACAACTTTGAGATAATTGAGCTGCTTGGATGTTTTATTTTTTTATTCTCTGAGATGCATTTGTTAGTATTGGAAAGAGAACTACTACTTTGCATATTTTACTTTGGCTGGCCTTGAAATTTTGATCCTACTGGCTCAACCTCCTATGTTACTATATACAACCACCTGTGACTCTTTCAGACATTTTCTAAAGAAAGTCTTTAAACACGCATTTTCTTCTTATTACTATTAACAATTCTTGACCACATTTTATTCTATTTTCTGTGCATTGGTTTAGTTCACTAAACTTCTTTTAAATGATAATTCACTATTCCCTTTGAGTAATTCATAATGTATTTTTCTTACAGTAGATTGAGCCATGTTTTTTTTTTTATGTTGGTAAGCAGGAACCCCTTTTTGAAAAGTCCCCAAATATTCACATGTTTCATATTATGCTTTTTTTTTTAATGAAACAGGAGTAAGTTGGTAGATTTTTAAAATATATTGTGAAGGAGGAAAGGCTTTGTGTAACACAATGTATTTTACTCTACTATATTACTTTCCATAGTAATGTACTCATCTTGGATACTGTGAACACTAAGATGATTTGGAATGTTCTCAAAGTAATTTTCTGTGTACATTTTTATTTGATTTATATATTTCTGTATTAACAATGGGCTTAGATTTAATACCCTATTCCCTTTATTGTTGTAATTTCCTAAATTTGCAAAATATACTCAGCCAAATACAGTACATAAACATGATTATTATTTTTATTTCAGGCATGACTTCTCATCATCATTGAGAAATTTCAACAGAGCAGGAAATAAAAGAGAGAGGGGGAAGATATGGAAAGTGTGACCTTGACTATTCACAACTAAGAAAACAATGGGAAAATATAGGTGAGTGTAAAGTTTAAAAAATCATATTATAATGGACAAAACTAATTACTAGTTTCTATTTATGATAAAAATTTTATGGTCAAAAGACACCAGGAACAATTAATATCTGAAAAAATTCAGTCTATTTCAATTACTTTTGAGGAGCTGTTTGTGTCTTTAAGAATATATACACAGCCATTTTTGAAGTGAAAGGAAATGTGGAAAATTTGAAATCATGTCCATGCATCATTTTTTAACTTGCCCAATTATAAATGTAGCACTGATTTAAACTTCCAGTGAAACATTTGCATAGAGAAGATATTTCTAAAAGTGATACATTTGAGAGTTTCTTTACAGAATGAACATTTTCTGAAACAAAATAGTAATTTGTCCTTGTGCCCAAATAGACAATATTAAGAATTGTAGAAAGGTTCCTACTTCCCCGGTATTTCTCAGTGAAAATTCTGATACAGATTTCTGGAAAGTGCACTATATATAATGCTATAAGCAACACCATTAGCCATGTCTCTAACCTGAGGAATTACCAGTATATTTACATTGGTGATAAAAATTAGGAATACAGAGGAAATTCTAGTCATTTTCTAAAGTAAATTTACCAAGATGAAAAATGTGGGAAAGTCTTGCTTCAGTGCTCAGGAACTATTACTCATCCAAATGTTCATAGTCAAGACAAAACTTGCAAGTGTAAGGTATATGAAAGGGCTCTTAATCACAGTGCAGAGCTTGCTCAATACAAGATAATTTATAGAGAAAGAGAGCCGTATAAGTTTAAAAAACATATCAAAGCATCGGCTTGCTCAACATCTTTTAAACACAGTAGATACTATGACAGTGATAAACCCTATATATTTAAAGAATGTGGAAAAATTTTTAGTGAAAGGTACAACTTTTTGAACATCAGAGGATTTATACTGTAGAAAAGACCTGTAAATGTAAAAAGTGTGGCAAAGCCTTAAAAAATTTTCAACTCTTACTCAACACCAAAAAATTTGTTCTGCAGAGAAGACCTACCAAAGTGAAGACTGCAAGACACTCAAAAACTTTACTCAACATCACAGTGTTCATACAGGAGATATGCCATGTAAATGCAAAGAATGGAACAAAACTTCTAATAAAAGCTCCAATCTTATTTGTAACCAGTGGACACACACTGGAGTGATGCCCCACATATGTAAACAATTTTGCAAAGCTTTTAGTCAAAAAACAAAAATCACTGGAAATTCATACTGGAAAGAAGCCCTACAAATGTAAAGTGTGTGGCAAAAGTTTTAACGCAAACTCACAGCTTAATCACCACAACAGGATTCATATAGGAGAGAAGCACTACAAATGTAAAGTGTGTGGCAAAAGTTTTAATACAAACTCGAATCTTGATCGCCACAACAGGATTCATACAGGAGAGAAGCCCTGCAAATGTAAATTGTGTGGCAAGATTTTTAATAAAAAATCATCACTTACTCAGCACCAGCAAATCCACACTGGAGATAAGCCCTACAACTGTAAAGAATGTGGCAAAAGTTTTCATCACAAAGCATCACTTACTCAGAGAATTCACACTGGAGAGAAGCCCTACAAATGTAGAGAATGTGGCACAGATTTTAATAAAAAATCATCGCTTACTCGACACCAGAGAACCCATACTAGAGAGAAGTCCTATAAATGTGAAGAATGGCAAAGCTTTTAAAATTGAAGATCAATCTTACTAAAACAATATTGATTCTATACTGCAGAGAAGTTTTACAAGTGAAAACATTGCATCAGTGTCTTTAATGATGAATCAGACCTTATTTCATAGTAGTTCAACACTATTTCATACCAGAGATATGATAGCACAGAAATTATACAAGTGTAAAATAAGTGACAGAGTCTTCAACAGTTGTTCACACCCTACTAAACACCTCATAATTCATACAAATGAGAGGACATGTGGAAAAATTTTTTCAAAGCTTTTGGCCATTGATCAAACATTTTTAATACACTGGAGGATTTATAGCATATAGAAACCCAAAGAATGTGTCCAAGACTGTATTCAAATTTCAGACAGTTTTCAATTTCTGCCCTTATATGTGTAGCAAATGTGGAGTAGCATTTGTCCAAAGTATGTACTTAGATAAGAGCAAATTATTTACAGAACACCTTAACCAATATAAAAATTGTAGTAAGTTTCTTATCTATAGCCCATCCCTTGAAGTATTTGGGACATAGGCGGGAAAAAAATATTTAAATGTAAAAAGTGGGTAATTTCTTTTGACATTTGCTGAAAATTTCTTACCATCTTAAGCTGATATTGTAGAAATAAGGAAATCCAAGTATAGAATAGTGCATCCCTAAAAGGATATAATTTTACTATAAATCAAAAATTACTAAATATTCTCAATTTTCATGACTGAAGAAAACATAATTCTCATAGTTGATTATTTCAGAAGTCTCTTAAGATTTATATGAAATTTTAAATTTTTAGGTTATATTTTTGTACTTAAACTTAGGGGTACTTAATCAGTAAACCGCATCCCCAGTTTTTTTTTAATTTTTATTTAGAGATAGGGTTTGCTAAGTTGTTTAGGACCTCACTAAGTTATGGAGCCTGGCTTTGAACTTGGAAAGCTTCTCACATCCCTAGGGTCACAGGCATGGACCACCATGCCTGTTTTACAGAGAATTTTTACTTATATTTGCATTACAGATGCAATTTGTTACTAAATAAAGTGGGAATTTCTTAATGTTAACCTTGTCATGCATTTTATGATGTTATTAGGTCACACATCTCCGACTATTCTCTTTGCTAATGGATCGATGTAATAGTAAAGCATTCTATTGGGTAAATAATGCCATAAAGTCTACATTAATTATTTCATATGTTTAATCAAGTTTTATTTGGGGAGTATTATTTACATAAATTATATACTCTTTTGTTTGTAATTATGGAAAAATTAAGACATTTATAGGAAGGACCTAGGAAAACTAAAAATATTTCCCAGATATCCCTAGTTTGAATTACAACTTTAACATGTCACCTTATAGAGTTGCAGTACTCCCTGAAGGATATAAAACTCTGGAGAGTTATACAAGCTCCCAATTGGGGAGATGAGAAAGACCCAAGACACCAAGAGACAACTTACATATTCAGGTAAAACAAGGGTTGCTGAAGAGGGAAATTGTCTCAATGTTTCTTGGGGAAACCACATGATCTACAGGCCCATTCTGACCTCTTGGACAGAAGAAACCATGCAGTTCCTCATGAATTCCATGATGTTCATCACTGAGGAGATTACACTGACCTCAATTGTAGGAAAAACCTACCAATATAGGACCACCTCTTTAGTCTTGGATACCCAGTAGAAAAGTGTAACCAGAAACATGCAAAATGATGACTATAAAAAGGAGCATTTATGCCCCCACATTTTTATTTCACTATATATTTTTATTTTGTAGATCTTTTTGTTCTACATAACTTACAATATAATGTTAGTTATACTTATTGGATTATATGATAGATAGAATGTGTCATGGTCTCCCAGACCCCTCTGCAACCCAGTAATTATAAGATACTATAAACTAACCCTGTCCCTCTTCAGATCTTACAGCTCCAGGAGACTATGACACCACAGAGAGAGAAACACAATTTTGATTGAAATAAACGTCTAGACTCTCATCTACAAGTCCTTTTCAAAACAAAAAAACAAAACAAAACAAACAAACAAACAAACAAAAAATCAATATTCTCATCATGTGAGCCTTTTGGGTCAAAAAAACACCACCCACAAACATTTCATTTAACTTTATTTGGGAAAATAAATATTGAAATATAATGATACATTCTAGGAGAATAATATTCACACCATTCTTTATTCCAAATGGTACATCTCTAGGTTTCATGCTTATCTCCACTCCATGTTATTTTACATAGAAAACTGGCTTCATTTTACATATGAGAGTTTTAACTATAAGGCCTGTAGGGAAGATTCAGTACTAGAGGTCTATGGGAAATACTAAAGATCTTCCCTTTCCATGTGCCTGTATGATGTCTGCATATCCTTGATGAAACAGCTAAAGAATGCTGATTTCTCTATGCATCTGGTTCGGTCACTCACTCATTGGAGCCCCAATTTATTTAGTCATCTCAAGGCTATCAGTCCCTCCTCTGGGATCTGACGTGTTCTTAGGAGGACTTAGTGTTCTTCATGGGATCACTAGGTCATGCAAGGTGTTAGAATGAAGCTTTCTTTGTTCTAACTTGTATTTATTTGGCCACACTTTAAAGACAAGTTAGAACAAGACTTCAGACTCTCACCTGTGGAGACGATGCTCTGCCTAGCACTTCCCAGTCAGGACCCTGAAAAGCTGTTTGGGACTCCCCAGTACATAGGTTCAGTGTTTGGGTTTTCCTAGTCTGGCAATACAGTTGCCTGTGTGTCTGTTACTTTTGCTTTCTCTCTTGCTTTCATAGTATTACTCAAAGAAACACCGTCTTGTGTGAAGAGAGTGTCTTCCTTATCTATTGGATCTGACTTGCCAAGTTGAGAAGCTGCCCACATACTGAATGTCACAAGCACATGTATGTGTTATCTAATCAGTAACTAGCATATCTTTCAACTACATGATTTTTTTATTGCATGGTGGAGGAAATTGAGAATGATTTCTTTGAGAGAACACAGCACTATTAATAGTATTCAAAACTCTGCTATGTAATGTTTCCTCTCTGCTCAACTTGTAAGTATTGTTCTTGTGCTGCTTTGTAAAACAAATAGAAAAGAGTTGTAAACCAAAAATTTTGTGATTATAGCTAGTAGTTGCACAGACTGACTTGGGCAACTCTATTTACCATTGTTTATTATTTTGTATGGGCTCAAGGTAGTCTTTTATAATTTTATTTAACCTTAATGACATTAGCATTTATTGAAGAGTTTTTCACTCACAAACCATCTCTGTATACAAATTTTCCCTTATCATTTTTAAAATTTCTTACTCTTTTTAGGTATACATGACAGTAGAGCAAACTTTGACAAATTATACATGGAGTAAAACTTATTTTAGTTAGCATTCCACTTTTGAGGTGTACATGATGTGGACCTTCACTGGTGGTGTAGTTATATATGAACACAGAAAAGTTGTGTCTGATTAATTCTACTGTCATTTGTATTCCTATTTCCCTTTTCTTCCCTTCATTCCAACTTTCTCTAATCCACTGAATTTCTATTCTCTCCCCCTCCCTTGTTGAGTGATTTGGCATCCATATGTATTATATATTATATGTAAGTCTGTTTCATTCTACTATCCTTCCTATCCCCTTAACCCCTCCCTTCCCTGCACTCCTCTCTAATTAATCTAAAGTCACTATACTTCTGTACCCCCATTATGAATTAGTATACACTTATCAGAGAGAACATTTGGCCTTTGTGTTTGTGTGTGTGTGTGTGTGTGTGTGTGTATTGTGTATGTGTGTGTGGTGGGGGGGCTTATTTCATTAAGCATGATATTCTTCAACTCCATCCATTTACAAACGCATGCCATAGTTTCATCTATCTTTGAATCTAAGTAATATTCGATTGGTGGGAGAAATATATATATATAATCTCATCACATTTTATTTATCCATTCATCTGTTGAAGGACACATAGGTTGATTCTATGGTTTAGCTATTGTGAAGTTTGCTGCTATAAACCTTGGTGTGGCTGTGTCCCTGTAGTATGCTCTTTTTAAGTCCTTTGGGTATAGTGCAAAGAGAGGGATAGCTGGGTCAAATTGTGGTTCCATTCTGGTTTTGCAAGGAGTCTCCATACTTATTGACATCCTGACCTTCAGCGAAGGTGGCATTCAAAAAGATGTTTGGCACTTAATTGCTGCTGCAGAATTCTTACATTTTACTGACAAACCTTTACCAGACTTCGTAAGCAAGTACTAGAAGGAAGATTCTTGCTATGGCTTATGGGCCTGTGTTCAATCTCCTTACACTTTAATTACTGGTAATGTAAAAGTTAAAAGGGAAGATGATAGATATCTTGTAACATGTAGTAAAGGTGAAAGACTTATACAATGAAAACTACAGAACCCAAAAGAGAGAAATAGAAGAAGATCTTAGAAGATGGAAAAATATACCCTGTTCATGGATAGGCAGAACAAACATCATCAAAATGGCGATATTACCCAAAGTTCTCTATAGGTTTAATGCAATGCCAATCAAAATCCCAATGGCATTTCTTGTAGAAATAGAGAAAGCAATCATGAAATTCATATGGAAAAATAAAAGACCCAGAACAGCAAAAACAATGCTAAGCAGGAAGTGTGAATCTGGCGGTATAGCAATACCAGACTTCAAACTATACTACAGAGCAATAGTAACAAAAACAGCATGGTACTGGTACCAAAATAGGCGGGTGGACCAATGGTACAGAATAGAGGACACAGAAACCAATCCACAAAACTACAACTATCTTATATTTGATAAAGGGGCTAAAAGCATGCAATGGAGGAAGGATAGCATCTTCAACAAATGGTGCTGGGAAAACTGGAAATCCTTATGCAACAAAATGAAACTGAATCCCTTTCTCTCGCCATGCACAAAAGTTAATTCAAAATGGATCAAGGAGCTTGATATCAAATCAGAGACACGCCGTCTGATGGAAGAAAAAGTTGGCTACAATCTACATTCGGTGGGGTCGGGCTCCAAATTCCTCAATAGNAAGGAAGAGAGGAGGAAGATGAGGAGAGAGGAGAGAGGAGAGGGGAGGGGAGGGGAGGGGAGGGGGATAGTAGAGGGTAGGAAAGGCAGCAGAATACAACAGACACTAGTATGGCAATATGTAAATCAATGGATGTGTAACTGATGTGATTCTGCAATTTGTATACGGGGTAAAAATGGGAGTTCATAACCCACTTGAATCAAAGTGTGAAATATGATATATCAAGAACTATGTAATGTTTTGAACAACCAACAATAAAAAAATTAAAATAAAATAAAATGAAATAAAATTTAAAAGTAAACAAAGGTACTGGAGATGTAGCTCAGGGGTAAAGCACCCCTGAGTTTAATTTTCAGTACTCACAAATAATTATTAAAGGAACAAAGAAATTTCTGAATGTAATAGGCTTAATCTTGACTCTGTTGACACTTCTGTGGGTTTGGTGAAAATGAGATCCATTTTCTTGATAATTCATAATTTGTTAAAATATATGCATACAAAATTATAAGATTTTTCTTCTTTGTGACTCTTAACAATACAATCATGACTACATGAAGAAGCCACAAGTATACAGATGTTAGTTTGGGGTCAGAAGTTTATTAGTTAATATTATTTGTTTGACAGCCCTTCAGCTAGTATGACTCCACACATTGCTAGGGATCATTTGGCTCCAGAGGAATAATGTTTACTCTTGAGAAATTTCAATTGTATTTAAGTCTCTAGATTAAATTAATCTTTGACTTATACAAGGTAAATGTGGTTGGAGTTTTTCAGATAGAAGTCCCCATTGGAGATAGTGAAATTTCAAATAGCACATACAGAAGCCTAGATGATTTCTACAGCTTAAAAAAAAAACATAGTGACTGAATTGTAAATAAATTTTTCTTTACCCCTCAAAAAATTTATTATGCCACATCATAAACCTCATATCTAAAATCCTGTAGATATTTTCCAAATATACAGCATTATAAGAAGTATCTTTTGGCACATGCCTATAATCCCAGCAGTTTGGGAGGCTGAGGCAGGAGCATCACATGTTCAAAGCCAGCCTTAGTAATTGGTCTCTAAATAAAATTGTTAAAAGGGCTGGGAATGTTGCTCAGTGGTTAAGCTCGGCTGGGTTCAATCCCTGGTACCAAAATGAAAAAAAGAAAAATTGTCTTTTCTAAGAATCTATTGTCCAATGCAGGGTCATGAGATTTACATGTTTTCTGCTAAGAATCTTGTAGTTCCAATTCTCATATTTACACCTTTCTTCCATTTAAAATTAATTGTGTAAAGAGTGAGATATTGTTTGAGATCATGTTCCAAGTTTTATATGGATAGTTGTTCTAGATGATTTGAAAACATTTTTTTCCTATAACATTTTGGCATTCTCCTTGAAAAATAATTGACCATAAATATAAGGATCTATTTCTAAATTCTATTCCATTTACTTATTTCTTTTTGCAGTAATGAGTTTGAATCTAGGAACACTCTACCAGTGAGATTTATCCCCAGTTCTTTTTTGTTTTGTTTTAAGACAAGATCTTGCTATGTTCTCAAGGGTGACCTCAAGGTGTCAATTCTCCTATACTAGTCACCTGAGTTGCACGTACTATAGGCATCCACAACCACACGTGGCAATAT
The DNA here is from genome assembly GCF_001458135.2 of Marmota marmota marmota. Classification (NCBI taxonomy): domain Eukaryota; kingdom Metazoa; phylum Chordata; class Mammalia; order Rodentia; family Sciuridae; genus Marmota; species Marmota marmota. The sequence continues at coordinate 1,030,364 of NW_026002914.1, read as the reverse complement.
TATTCCATTTAATCATTTTGTAAGTGTGACTCAGTACTGATTACAGTAACATTTTAAAAATAGCTTTGATGAAGATGTACATCATATACATAATAAAGAGTCTCTGCATGGTATTTTAACACATATACCACGTCCACTGATGAAATCCCATTCTCATTTCCCACCTGCAGTTTTTAACCTTTAAAAATCACAAACCTAAATTCAGGTTTAGCTTCCCCCACATGAGGGACAGCATGTAGTGTTTGTATTTCTGTGTCTGGTTTTATTTCACTTTACCATGCTACCCTCCAATTTCACCCAATTGGTTGAAGGTGTCAGGATTTGATTTTTATGGATGTATGCCTACATATATGCCATATTTTCTTTATCCATCTATCCCAGAATTCCTAGGTGATTCCATATCTTTTCAACTGGGAAGAGCCTCAATAAACATGGGCGTCTAGGTATCAGATGAGGGTTTCATACTTTTTAAATTACATACCTACAATTGGGATACCTGAATCACAAGGTAATTCTATTTTAGTATTATTTAGTTGAGATAATGAAGACTTAATCAAAGCCTCATGTGCTTGGCAAACATTTGACTGTTAGACTACATCACAGTGCCTTATTCTTTTTATTTATTATTATTATTATTATTATTATTACTATTATTATTTTGAGAGAGCATTACATTAAGTTTCCCATCCTCACAGCAAATTCAGATCCTCCTACTGTGGTCTCCCAAGTTGCCTACTTTACAGGCATTTATCACCATTCCTGGCCTCCAGCATATTTCTTTTTTATTAGAGACAGGATTTTGCACTGTTTGACCTTGAACTTGCACAAGCTGGCCTTAAATTTGTAATTCTCCTTTTTTAGCTTCTGAAATATATGGGATTGGTTGTGTGCCATGATCCCAGCTATTGTTAGTTTTTTGAGTAATATGCACAGTTTCTCATATCAGCTACCCAATTTACTTGCACACACCCGTGCATAAGTGTTGATTTTTCACCACATCCACATTGGTGTTTGTCACTTTTCTAAGTTATCCATTCTGACTGGAGTAAGGTGCTACTTCATGTATTTTTTTTTTCTTGTGGTGCTGGGGACTGAAACCAGGGCCTTGCGCATCCAAGGCAAGGACTCTACCAACTGAGCTATTTCCCCAGTGCTCCTCATTGTATTTTTGATTTCCATTTTCCTGAATTCTAATTATATGGAACGTTTTTCTCTATGTTTACTGGAACTTTTTGTTTCTTCTTTTGAAAACTGTCTACTTTGTTTGCCCACTTGAATGGCATTACTTTGTTTTTGATTGTTTGGTGTTATGATTTTGTTTGTTCTTTACATATTCTAAATATGAAGCTTGTATCAAATGCATACTGGGCAAAGATTTTCTCCCATTTTATAGGGATTCCACTTTTTTTTCTTTGCTCTACATCAGACTTTTAGTTTAATGCTATTTTTATTTTTTTGTTTGTGTGATTTTGAAATTCTGTCGAAAACATTTGTTGTCCTTACCAGAGTCTTAAATGTCTTTCCCTTGTTTATTTTGTAGTTTCACAGTCAGGGCTTTTACTCCTTTTGAAAGATTTTGAACAGGGTGAGGAATAGGGATCCAGTTTCTTCGAGTACTGAAACCTATACTGAGCTTTAAAATTGGGATGTGTGAGTCTTCCAATTTTGTTCTTTATATTTTTCTTGAAAAAAAAAACTATATTTGGTATTTGAGGGTGACTGAACTTCCATATCTTCTTAGGCTTACTATTACATCTTTTTCAAAAATGGCATGTGGGAATTTTGGTAAGGTTTACATTGGTATGTAAATCAACTTGCGTTTTACCATTTCAGCAACATTAAATCTTATCAATAAATACTGGATGCCTACTTAGTCTTTTAAACATTTTCGATAGTATTTTCTGCTTACAAGACATATTTTTTTTGCTATGTATTTAATTTTTGATGCTACCATAAATGGAATTTTTTAAATAATTTTGCTTTGAATATTTATTGTTCTGCTACAAAAAATTGTATTGATATATCGGTGCTATATCCTGCATAAATGCTGAAATTTTTTATTCAAATAATTCTTTGGTATAGACCTTAGGTTTTAATTCACATGAAACTATATATCTGCTTTTAGAGTTAGATATATTTTAATAGTTTCACTTCACATTTCTAATAGGATTTTTGTTGTTGTTTTTTTGGTACCAGATATTGAACTCAGGGGCCCTTGACCACAGAGCAACATCCCCAGCCCTATTTTGTATTTTGTTTAGAGACAGGGTCTCGCTTAGTTGCTCAGCACCTTGCTTTTGTTGAGGCTGGCTTTGAACTCAGGATCCTCCTGCCTCAGCCTCCCAAGTCAATGGGATACAGGCATGAGCCAACCATGCTCAGCTCTGATATGGATGTTTTTATTGTGATTTTTACTGATTCAATCTCTTATTAATTTTTTTTTAAGATTTTTTATATCTAAGTCAGTTTTGATGGATGTTTTATAGGAATTTTTCACATTCAGTTGATTATAATATGCCCTTAAAATTCTCTAAAATTTTTGTGGAGTCTGTTTTGATGGTCTCACTTTTATTTTTGATATTTATTAACTTGAGTTCTCTCTCTCTCTCTTTATCTCTCTCTCTCTCTCTCTTTTCTTGGTTAATTGAACAATCAATTCTGTAAATCTTTTGAACAATCAAGATGTTTTCTTAAATCTTTCTTTTGTTTATTTCTTTTATTCTTCCTCTATTCTTCATTAAAATTTATCATCCCTGCAATTTGATTACAGCTTGCTTCTCTTTGTCTAGTTACTGCATAAATTTATGTTTTTGTTTGGGAAGTTTTTCTTTTAGAATGTAGGCTTTTGTGGTTTTGAATTTTCTTCTGAGGGCTACTTTAGCTGCACCTCATAAGTTTTGGCATGTTTGCTTTCATTTTTATCCACCTAAACTATTTTCTTTTTTTTTCTTTTTCTTCTTCCCAAAGAGTACCCTAATTGCTACATGTTTGCAACTTTTAAATTTTCTGTTTTTTTAACTTAATTTCATTTTAGTTACAAAAGGTCCTTGTCCTGATTTCAGTGGTTTTAAATTTATTGACATTTTTATGGCTTTAAATTGGCAAGTCCTGCACAATGTTTCCTATACCCTGGAGTAAAATGTGTATTCTACTCTTTGGGGCAGAATATTCTATATATTCCTCTAGATCTATTGTAGTTATACTGTTGTGCAAGTCAATTTGTTTTACAGGGATTTATTGCTAGTCATTTCATTCTTTCTTGAAAGTGGGATATCACAACTTATCCACCCCTTTTTGGAGAAATTTTTCTTCCTTTAATCCTTATAGTTTTCAATTCACATATTTTGGAACACTGTTTTTTGACATGTATACACTTATAACTTAATTTGTGAGATTGCCCACTCTATTGATATGTATTATATATTGTAATCTTTATCATAAATATGCATATATATTTAATATATAATTTAATATATGTAATCACAAGTATATTAATGTTCTTTCCTCTATCTAACAATTTCTGTTACAGCTGATTTTGTCAGACATTTGCATAGCTCTCAAGCTGTTTTCTTTATTGTTTTTATTTGTTTGCTTCTTTTGCAGATTTTACCCAGGAGCACTTTACCACTGAGACCTATCCACAGCCATTTTTAGGTTTTATTTTGAGGTAGGGCCTCACTAGGTTGCAAGGAGCCTCCCATGAATTACTTGGGGGGTCTTCTCTCAGTATGGAGCCATGAGAATTTAGATTTAACTTTGGGAACTATGGACAGCTCCCCCAACCACATTAGATTGCCCAAGGCACATGACCTCTAAAAGTTACTAGGTGATATTTATTGGCTTCGACCAGGGTTAAAACTAGCCACTACAGATTTGTATCCTTTGTTTCAGATTGTACAGGGGGATCCTTCTCTACCTTCTCATCAACTTATGGCAGAATAAAGGATTGCCATAACAAAGGTTGAATCTGCCATGAAGACTGCAGAGCTTACTAGAATTAATCCACAAGAGCCTATATATTGATTAACATTTCCCAATGTTCATACTCCTACAGGAGCAATGTGGCAATAATGGGGAATTATTGAGTGGTCTTGCCTACCTCATTCTCCTCAAATGTCATCAACTACATTCCATGATTTTATTGCTCAGTTAGTTATTAAAGGAAGAGCAAGAGTTTTGCAGATAGTTAGGTCATAGCCTAATATTATTGTTTTCCCCTTTTCTCCTGAAGAGCATGATTGGCTTTGGCAATCTTCTAATACTTGGCAGATAGCTTTTGCTAATTTCCCTGGTCAAATGGAAAGGTATTATGTTCATGATAAAATTATTCAGTTTGCTCTTGTGACTACATTTATTTTTCCCAAAATTGTATGTGCTTAAACAATAGTTGGAGCACTAACAGTATTTACTGATGGATCAATTTCAGGAAAAGTAGGTTTCTATAGCCATGCTTATACAGAGATAATACCAACATCTTATACTTCTGCACAATGAGCAGATTTTCAAGCTCTCATTTGTGCTTTAATTCATTTTGCAAAAGGGCCAATCAATATTTATTCAGATAGTTTACATGCAGTTCATGTTACAAAAAAATATTGAAACATCAACTACTGGGAACACACCATTGCAAGAGTTATGTAATTTGTTTCAGACCTTACAAAAGACAATTCAAATGTGTCAACATCCATGTTTTATTACCATATAAGGGCACATTCTAATCTTCCAGGTCCTTTAGCATCAGGTAATGATAAGATTGATAAACTTGTTGCTGTTTGTGAATAAATATCTTTATATGATTGTGCAAAAGCCTCACTTTCTTTACATCATCAGAATGCTTCTACTTTACATAAAAAAATTTAATATTCCTGGGGAAAATCTTGTCAAATTGTTCATCAAATCTCACAATGTTTTATACATATTTTATCTTCGCCAACTGGGTTAATCCCATGGTTTATGACCAAATCAGTTATGGCAAATGGATGTAACTCACATCCCTCAATTTGGCAAACAGTGTTAAGTTCATGTTATTGTTGATACTTACTCTAGATTTATTTTTTACATTGCCTGTGTAAAAGAAAATGCTCAGCATGTTATTTCTCACTGTCTAGCTACTTTTGCAGCATTAGTATGTCCTTTACAGATTAAAATTGATAATACTCCAGCTTATACTAATTTTTCTTTTCAGCAGTTTTGCCATCAATTTTGTACTGATCATCAAACAGGTATTCCATAGAAGCCTCAAGGTCAAGCCATTGTAGAATGAGCTCATTTATCTATGAAGCTACAATTACAAAAAAGGGAGGGGAATAAGACCCCACCAAATAACTTTAATCATGCTTTGTTTTAATTTTTTTTTTGATTGTGACTCTGAAAATCACACTGCAGCCAAAGGACAGACTTCTTCTACTGCAGCCGGTCCCTTGAGCCCAGGTTGGTAGAAAGATTTCTATAAACATTGATGTGGCTGTGTCCCTGTAGTATGCTGTTTTTAAGTCCTTTGGGCATAGACTGAGGAGTGGGATATCTGGGTCAAATGGTGGTTCCATTCCCAGATTTCCAAAGAATCTCCATCCTGCTTTCCATATTGGCTGCACCAATTTGCATTCCCACCAGGAGAGTATGAGTATACCTTTTCCCCACATCCTCGCCAACACTTATTGTTTGTCTTCATGATAGCTGCCATTCTGACTGGAGTGAGATGATATCTTAAAGTACTTCTGATTTGTGTTTCTCAGATTGCTAGAGATGATGAGGTTTTTTTCCATATATTGATTGATTTGTATATCTTCTGAGAAGTGTCTGTTCAGGTCCTTGGCCCTTTTGTTGATTGTTTTATTTGTTTTTTTCATCTACTGGGGTCTTTTAAGTCCTTTTTCCTGGACCACAGCTGCTTCATTTACTTCCTCACATTGTGAAGCTTCCAACTTCTTGGACTGAGCTGTTACCAGTTTCCCAGTGTTGTCATCCTGTGAACAAACATTTGGTGACTATTCCTCCCATGATAATGTGAGAAAATATAATAAGCTCCCTTCTATATACACATCCATTTTTATGTATTTTTAATTTTTTTTTAATTTTGTTTTTTTTTCTCCCTAAATATATCCCTCAGTGGGCTACAATGACTCTTTTTTGCCCTTTGTACTACTCACAATTCCCAGGGCCCCAAGCTGAGTCCTCAAGCTTCACTCACTGAGGTCTCTGGGACTTTCCACCTAGGTTGTACCTTTCCACCTAGGTTGTACCAGTATTTTATTCTCATTTTCTGAATAACCCTGAAAAATACAGGCATATTCTCAAAACAAAATATCTGGGTCATTTGGCATCCCTAGTTTTAATTTTTTGGAAAAAAAAAACTTATACTTTTTAAAATGTCAATTCAAATTTATATTCCTGCAAGGATGTCCAAGTGTTTCCTTTTCTGCATATCCTCTGCAGTACGTGTTCTCTACCAACATTTTGAGAATAGACCACAAGCATATAGTTATATCTCATTGTGATGTAACCTGAAATCATAAAAATTCCAGAATAACATGAGAAAAATTCTTCGCCATTCATGTTGGCAATGGTTTTAGATAGAACATGCTGAGAATGTGCAAGGAAAAACAAAGAGATAGGTGAGACTATATAAAGCTAAAAATGCTTCTATGCAGCAAAGAAATCAATTGATGAAATGTAAAAGTAGACTGTGGGTTAAAGAAAATCATTGCTAGTCACATGTCTGATAAAAGCTCAACATCCAAAATATATGAAACTTACACAACTCACCAAAAATAAAAATCCTTTGAAACCTAATTTAATTATGGTAAAATACTTAGATTCTGCCCTAAAAAATTAAATAAGTGTGTGATGACATATAAAAGCTACTCAATATTATTAGGCTAACTAAAATTATAATTATCTTTAGCTTTTTCCTTCATTTGTCTCACAAAAATTATGTGTGCACACTCTCCATCCTGCACAGGGCATCCTGATACATTGGTCATTCACAAAATGCCAGGTTCTCGTTTTCCCACATTATGCTTCCTCGTTATTCCATCTTAATTGCCAAGAAACTCAAGTCTGGAAAACAACAACATATGGTTAAATTGCAAGATAATCATTAACTTTGAAAATTACTTCAGGAATCAATAGAATACATTAGTAGACCCAGATGTGAAGAAATATAAAGTAGACCTACAAATTAACATTTAACTTAATTGCAAATATTTTTATGAAAAGCTGAAAAGCTGATCATGGGAACACATGCCCCTAGTCCCAGCTACCTGTAAGGCTATAGCAGGAGGAGGATTTGGGCTAAGGGATGTGAGGCCAACCTGGCAGAAACCAAGCTCCAAAATTCAACTCACCAAAAAAAAAAAAAAAAAAAAATAGAATTCACATCTTAAAGAGGTGCCTTCATGAGTGATTTCTACCAAACAAGTAATAAGAGATCAATAACAATAGTTCATGTTCACTTCTAAAAATAGAAGAAGAAAATTGACTAATTCTTTCTGTAAGGCCAGAGTTACCAGATAACACAGCATAAGCATGGAAATTGCACACCATCTTCCTATAGATGTTGACCCAGATATTCAAACCCCTAGCAAACTGAGATTAACAACAAAAAGAAAGTTGGACTTCATGATCAAGAGGGACAATATAATAAGTTTCCAAAAATAATTTTAATAGAGAAAAGCTTTTGGCAAATCATTTATATCAAATTACTGTAAAACCTATGGCCAATTATGACAAGAGGAAAGTTCTTTTTCAATCCACTAAAGGGCAGCTATGAACTGTTTTCATATTTAATGGTGTGGACTGAAGTGTTTCACACTTTAGTTTCAGAAAAAGAAAAAAAAAGTATGGTTTTCTGACTTCTAAATATTGCTTGAGAATATTAAACGGGATTTTATACATCAAAAGTCAAATAGCATATGGAGATGATACTATTATTTCTACAATGTTTTAAGCAATTTCCATGAACAAATGAAACCTAAGAATTAGTTCAATAATGTCATGGGTTAAATGGTCAACATTAAAGTATTTAAATTATATACAGTAGCAATGAGCAGTGTTAAAATTGAGGCACAAATCATTCACAAATATAGGAAAAATAATCTAAATGAAAGTATTAACAAAATAACTGTTCGCTGAAAAGTAAAAAGTAAAGGTGAAAGTAAAATGTAAAAAAAATATGGAAACAAAATAGGAAAACAGCTAATATTCAATGATCAAAATTTTGATTTTTGTTAAAAACACAATATTCCACAGTGGGTCTACAGACTCGACATAATTAAGCCAAAAATCCCAAAATCATTTTTTTAAAAATTAACCAGCTGACTTTAGAAATCATAAAAAATGCAAAAGAAATTAAATAACTCAATATTGAAGTAAAAAAATTGTGTGATTTTTTTTTTGGGCTGGGGATGTGGCTCAAGCGGTAGTGAATTCGCCTGTCATGCGTGTGGCCCGGGTTCAATCCTCAGCACCACATACAAACAAAGATGTTGTGTCCGCCTAAAAATAAATAAATAAATATTAAAAAATTCTCTCTCTCTCTCAAAAAAAATCAATTAAAAATTGTGTGATTTTTTTTTAATTTAAAATGTGCATTGCAAGCAAATTATGTTGTGCAGCATATTGAATTTGGGTCAATATTTATTAAATTGCTGATGAGCAGTATTCCCCATGCATGAAGTGAGGGTCAGTGTTAATGTAGGCAAGAATTAGGATGGAACTGACATTTGTCATCACAGGTACTACATGCTGAGCTTGAGAATTTCTATTGCTTTCATCATAACTTTTTTCTGCCTCCCAGATTTTCTGCACCTTACCTACCCTCGATGTTCTGTCTCTTGTATTTCACCCAAATGTATCCCAGTGGGTATGAGGTATTGAAATTCACATATATTCCTGCTCTTCCTGCAGCTGTGCACCAGAACAACAATGCAATTCAATGTCTTGGTGAATGGTTGAAAGGATTTGTCCTTGAACTCACACAGGCTTAAGTATGTTTTATTTTATTTTTTGATTTAAAACGATGACAGTGCAATGCATTACAATTCTTATTACATGTATACAGCCCAATTTTTCATGTCTCTGGTTGTATATAAGGTATATTGGCACCAATTTTTGTCTTCATACATGTAATTTGGATAATGATGTCATCACATTCCACTATCACTGCTAATCCCCTACCTCCTCCCCTCCTTTCCCACCCATCTGCCCTATGTAGAATTCATCTATTTCTCCCATGCTCCCCCTCCCTACCCCACTATAGTCATCCTCCTTATATAAGAGAAACCATTCAGCATTTTTTGGGGGGGATTGATGAACTTCACTTCTCCAATACCATCCATTTACCTGCAATTGCCATGATTTTATTATTGCTGAGTAAAATTACATTGTGTATATATGCTACATATTTTTTATCCATTCATCCACTGAAGGACATCTAGGTTGCCTTACAGTTTGCTATTCTGAATTGTGCTGCTATAAATATTGATGTGGCTGTGTTCCTGTAGTATGCTATTTTCAAGTCCTTTGAGAATAGTCCAAGAACAGGAATAGCTGGGTCAAATGGTGGCTTTATTTCCAGATTTCCAAGGAATCTCCATACTGCTTTCCATATTGGCTGCACCAATTTGCAGTCCCACCAGGAATGTATGAGTGTGCCTTTCCCCCCACATTCTCAGCAACACTTGTTGTTTGTCTTCAAAATAGCTGCCATTCTGACTGGAATGAGATGATATCTTAGAGTGGTTTTAATTTGCATTTCTCTAATTGCAAGAGATGATGAACATTTTTCCATATATTTGTTGACTGACTCTATGTCCTTTTCTGAGAAGTGTGTGTTCAGGTCCTTGGCCCATTTGTTGATTGGGTTATTTGTTTTTTTGGTGCTTAGCATTTTGAGTTCTTTGTATACCCTAGACATTATTTCTCTATCTGAATGGTGAGGGATAAAAATTTACTCCCAGGATGTAGGCACTCTGTTCACCTCAGATTTTTTTTTTTTTTTTGCTGTGAAGAAACATTTTAGTTGAATCCATCTCATTTGTTGATTCTTGCTTTTAAATTCTTGTGCTATAAGCATCTTATTAAGGAAGTAGGTGGCCTAGCCACGTGATGAAGATTAGGGTGTACTTTTTCTTCTATTAGATGCAGAGTCTCTGGTTTAAATCCTAGGTCCTTTTTCCACTTTGAGTTGAGAGATAGGGGTTTAATTTCATTTTGTTGCATATGGATTTCCAGTTTTTCCAGCATTGTTTGTTAAAGAGGCTATATTTTCTCCAATGCATGTTCTTGGCCCCTTTGTCTAATATAAGATAATTATAATTTTGGGGGTTAGTCTCTGTGTCCTCTATTCTGTAACAATGGTCTACCAGACTGTTTTGGTGCCAATACTATACTGTTTTTGTTACTATTTCTCTACAGTATAGTTTAAGGTCAGGTATACAATACCACCTGCTTTGCTCTTCCTGCTTATAATTGCTTTAGTTATTCTGGGTCTCTTATTTTTACAGATGAATTTCATGATTGCTTTTTCTTTTTCTATGAGAAATGTCATTGGGATTTTGATCAGAATTGCATTAAATCTGTATAGTGCTTTAGGTCATATGGTCATTTTGATAATACTAATTCTGCCTATGCAAGAGTAAGGTAGATATTTCCATCTTCTAAGGTCTTTTTTGATTTCTTTCTTTAGGATTCTGTAGGTTTCATGGTATAGATCTTTCACCTCTTTTGTTAAGTTGGTTCCCAAGTATCTTATTTTTTCTTTTTTTTTGGAGTTACTGTACATGGGGTAGTATTCTTCATTTCCTTCTTGAGGCTTTGTCACTGATATACAGAAATGCCTTTATTTAATGGGTGTTTATTTTATATCCTGCTGCTTTGCTGAATTCATTTTTTAGTTCTAGAATTTTGTGGTGGTGCTTTTGGGGTTTTCTAGGTATAGAATCGTATTGTCAGTAAATAGTGCTAATTTACGTTCTTTTCCTGTAGTTACTCCTTTAATTTCTTTCATCTGTATAATTGCTCCAGCCAGTGTTTCAAGCACTGTTTAATAAAAACGGTGAAAGAGGGCATTCCTGTCTTGTTCCAGTTTTTAGAGGGAATGCCTTTAATTTTTCTCCATTTAGAATGATGTTGGCCTGAGGCTTAGTGTAAATAGCCTTCATGATGTTGAGATATGTTCCTGTTATCTCTAGTTTTCTAATGTTTTGAACATGAAAGGGTGCTGTATTTTGTCAAATGGCTTTTCTGCATCTATTGAGATGATCATATAATTCTTATTTTTAACTCTATTGATGTGATGAATTACATTTATTGATTTCCATGTTGAACCAACCCTGTATCCCTGGGACAAACCCCACTTGATCTTGGTGCACGACCTTTTTAATGTTTTTGTATTCAGTTTGCCAGAATTTTATTACGAATTTTTGCATCTATGTTCATTAGAGACATTGGCCTGAAGTTTTCTTTCTTTGATTTGTCCCTGTCTGGTTTGGGGATCAGGGTGATATTGGCCTCATAGAATGTGTTTGGGAGTACTGCTGCTTTCTCTATTTCCTGAAATAAATTGAAGAGTATTGGTATTTTTGTAGTTCTTCTTTAAAGGTCTTGTAGAACTCGGCTGTGTATCCATCTGGTTCTGGGCTTTCTTGGTTGGTAAGCTTCTGATGGCATCTTCTATTCATCACTTAATATTGGTCTGTTTAAATTGTGTATGTCTTCCTGATTCAATCTGGGCAAATCATAGGACTTAAGAAATTTGTTGATGCCTTCAATGTCTTCTATTTTATTGGAGTATACATTTTCAAGATTATTTCTAATTATCCTCTGTATTTCTGTAGTGTCTGTTGTGATATTGCTTTTTTCATCACGTATGCTGGTAATTTGAGTTTTCTCTCTCCTTCTCTTCATTAGCTTTGCTAAGGGTCTGTCAGTTTTTTTCTTTCAGAGAACCAACTTTTATCAAATTTTAATTGTTTCTTTTGATCCAATTTCACTTCTAATTTTAATTATTTCTTGAATTCTACTGCTTTTGCTTTTGATTTTTTCTTCTAGGTCTTTGAGATCAAGTATGAGATCAACTATTGACATATTCTTTTAAGGAATGAACTCCATGCAATGAACTTTCCTCTTAGTACTGCTTTCATAGTGTCCAAGAGATTTTGATATGTTGTGTCTATATTCTTGTTTACCTCTAAGAATTTTTTAATCTCCTCCATGAAGTCTTCTGTAACCCATTGTTCATTCTATTTTACCAAATTTATTACTCTTTGAACTGTAGTAGAACTTAAAATATTTCAAGTTTGCATTTTCACTAGGTGGAAATGTCACTTTACATATCTCCAAACATGAATATTTTATGAATATTTTACACATTGGGAATGTGTTAGGGATGATAATTGAAACTAAGTGTATTGGGGAGCTAAATCTATCTCATGGATAAAAAGAAGAAAGAATAACTACCAGCTTTTTTCAAAAGCTTTTTTACCACAGTTTTTGTCTCCCTTGGGCACAATCACCTTATGAGAATATCTTTGACAAGTCTGATTTGCATCTGGAATGTCCACCAAATTTCACATTCATTGATGGCAGAGAAGTTAGGAGTTGGGCTTTTATTCAGTGCTTGGATTATGGTATACATCCTTCACTTCACTCTGATATGGAATATATATATATATTGTTTTTGGACTTATCTATTTTCCTCTAAATTAGATAATGGAAAGTATCTTATTACATAATTAAAGTCACTCTCCTACCTGACAGTCAGTTCTACTAACTCAATTCAAATTAAAAACTGAATAATGGTTTGGTCCATGTTCTATTGATCTAACATTTTTTAATTTCAGTAGCAATTGACATTCAGAGATGTGGCCATTGATTTCTCTGAGGAGGAATGGGAATGCCTGGATCCTGCTCAGCAGAATTTATATAGAGAAGTGATATTGGAGACCTACAACAACCTGGTCTTTGTGGGTGAGCATAACTTTGCTTCAAAATTCCTATTTATCATTACTTAATTTTCTTCCCTTGAAGTATATCTCTTGGGAACTTCACCATAAGAATGAGGTTCAGATTTATGCTTTCAATAAAAAAGATGCAGTAGTTCTTGGTGCTGACAAGAAAATGTTAATGATGATTTTTCATCCTTATAGTTTTCCTTTGTTGGCATGATATATATCCTTCACTTGACATATGGTTGACTTAGAGAAATGCAGTCATGTGAAATACTGTGGCCCACGTATAGCAGAGGACATAGTTGAGGTAGAGGAGGAAGCCTAAATTCAAAAAGGTTGATTGAGATGTTATCCAGCAGAAAATATTTTTGAGAAGCTTTGATTTCTTTCTCTTCACATAACATACTCTGGTATTGACCATTAGTCAACCAATATTGTCCTTTGTACTCTACCAATGAATACACTGAATGAGGAATCCTGAAAACTAATTTTTGTCCCATAGTCAGTTTTTTAGCTTCCAATCTTCTGGAAGAGAAGATCTGTGGCTGCAACAGCCCATAAACAAAGTGGCTAGTCTTGCACTACAGAGCCCAGTTTTTTGGACAGATGTTCATGTCAGGACTCCTTCAGCCATTCCACACTGTTCCTGGATGTACAGAAAGTAAATATTTGTGAAGTCAGGGAGCCCTAATCCAGATGCACTGGGAGTGCTTGTTTAATGTCCTCAAAGGTCTTTTGCTTAGGTGGCCCTCTTATTAATAGATCCTATTCTCCCCCATTTGTGGCTTCAAAGAGGGGTTTTGCTATAACTGAAAGTTGGGGATCCATATATGGCTGAATCTGATAGCCCCCATGATTTCTCTAGTCTGATGGCAAGTTGAAAGGAATAGAATTGAGCAGATTTCCTGTTTCTTTTCTTTTCTCTTCAAGCTTTGGCTGTGCCTACTCCAGTCAGCTTCTAGAGTTACTAGAGCAGGGCTTTTGTCCTTCTGACCCTCAAGCTTCTCTGGTGCTCCTTTTTTTGTAGACAGTCAGGTTCAAGGGTGTAGCAGCATGTGAAGTGCACGTCCAGTCCACAGCTGCAGGCTTCATTCTGGTGTAGTCAATCAAGGGACCTATTTCTGCAAACTTTAATGCAGTTAAGGTGGGTAACTGAGGACCAGTGGCTATTGTCTGTTCTGTTGCTGAGTCAGATGGTAACCAAATTATTTGACCTTTTTCTTGATAGATATGGGCTTTTAGGTCAGAGTCCCAAGGATGGTATCCTCAAGCCTCCGGGGCAACCTGTCATTTAGGAAGTGGAGCAAACATAGATCCTCTGGAGCTTTAAGATGCAGGAATTTTTTTGTTATCTCCTGATGTAGGATATTGGCTGCTGAGATTCTCCAACTCTCAAATCTAATGTAAATCTTAGCAGAGATTGATGACCTGGGGCATCATTTGTATAAAAGGCACCTATGTCATTCTCACAGTGGGCTGTCTTCCAAGTTTGGATGGCAGGTTCCCTACAGGTCCTGGTGTGGCAGACACATTTGCTCCCCTAGGTGTTGCTCTTTGTCTGTGTGGCTTTCTCCTTTTAACAGTTGGGAGCCTGCTCTAATTGTATATAGTAGCTTCCCCACTTGTGTTTTTGTTCACTATGCCTTGATGAAAGGGGCTCTGTGTACCTTCCTGTTGGTGGTCACAGCGTGTGGCTTGAAGCCAGGGTGGCATGTGCTTTTGGAGTGTGCACCCTATGGCCCACTAACAGGAATTAACATGAATATACTTCTGATTCATTTTGGGGCTGGCAGCAGCTGTGCCTTTCTGAGGCACTGGATCCTGTGCATCATATACAATTGAGTGTGTCTATTGGACCTCTTCCATATTCATCAATCATCAGTTTCCAAGCAAGTGGGGAGAAAATGAAAGGAGGGTTTGGAGCCAAAGGCTGGGGGACAGCATTCATATCTTCTCTGGTCAAGGCTTACTTTTGAGCATGGCAATAGGTGCTTGCACGCTGGGACCACTGGAGACTTCCCTTTTAGTCTGGCCATGCTTTTTTCCCATATAAACATTTTGACCATTAGCTTTGTCTAGTGAGACACCCCATTTTGAGTGACATCTGGATTTGTAGTGAGGGAAGCTGTAAAGAGATCCATCTGCCTCTTTATCTTTTTGGACTTCTTGTCTTTGAGCCTCTTGGTCTCCACTGAGGAAAATTTTGGTGGCCATCTTTAAGAGCTCTCTGGCAAACTTTTCAGCAAAGCCAGTTTGTAATTTTTGGCAAATGTAACTCTCAGCCAGTTCCACAAAGGCTGCATTTGTCACCTGTTTCTTGAGCCTCAGCATCTCTTCCCTAACAAACTTGAATTGTGGCAGCTATGCTTGTATGGTGCACCTCCTCTCCCAGGTACCTCTGGTATGCAGAGGGCAACAGAAGCAGTGGCCCATACACTCAGCTCTGAGTAAATTGGGCACAACTCTTTTGATCATTACTGCCAGTTTCATAATGCAGAGGGCCCTTAGGCAGATGTGGGGTCCAGAGAAATGTTCAGGGCTATCAAACTTCAAGAGGGGAGATGCTGGACCAGCGGGAGGCTTTGTTGGGCTCTGTTGTCTGCATATGGGTTGTGGCTTAGGCTAGGGGTTAGGGCTGGCTCCAATTCCTTCTAACTCTTGGGCACAGTTTCTTTCTTATTTTTTTCCTCTTAGGCTTCCTATGAGGGCTTCTTGATATCTCTTTATTTTTAGCCCTTCTTCTTTGTTTAGGCCCCATCCTAGGTCTGGATAATGAACTCCATCAGATCAGTCATGGCCCAGGGTTTCTCCATGTAGGAAAAAGTATGATTTTTCTAGCTTATGACCACAATGGTGGTGAAAGGCTGGCACACAAAACTGCTTTGTCTCCCTTATGTGTTTCCCTCTTGTCAATATGGTCAGGTCCTTTAGTCCCTTGCAAGGGCATCTGGAGTGCTGTCATCTTGTTTGTGGCTCTGGTCTTGGGACAAATCTCCCACCTTAATCTTGGGAGGTGAAAAAGTCTTTGATTGTAGGAAGTCTTTGGCTCTGAGGACACCAAAGAGAAAGGAATAGCCAGTATTGGGGACCATCATTTGTTGCTTCTGATGATGACGGGGCTGAGGGGACAGTTTGCTGTCCCAGTGGTCTTTCAAGGTTTGGTAGAGTGGCATATAACTTAGTGGGTACTCTTCTGGCTCATAGGGAAAACTGTTTTCCTTCCTGTTTTTCCTCTATCAGGTATTCTGGTTATCTGCTTTCTACTAGGTCTTAGAGACCACTAGTCTCCTGGCTAACATCAGCTTGGACTGTCCATCTAGACAGGCTCTCAACCAAGGGAGCTGTTTCTGTACTTTCTCTTGACAGCAATCAATGTAAGAGAAATGGTTCAGGGACTCCAACAATAATCAAAAGGACCTCAGCAATGACTATCTTATCTAAAGCACCTTCTGGTGGCCAGCCCATGTCTTGGATGGGCCATTCTAATTCATAGAGTATGTCACCTTTGTGGACTGAGTTTCACCCCACAGTTACCAGGAAAACCTTCCTAAAGGTTTCTAAAAAAACATTTCAGAAGGTACAGTTTTCTTTGTGTGTCTCCGATGTTCCTATCTACACTGGTGTTGCACATGTAGGACTAGACTCGCTTTGTCCATCTCAGGCTGTTCCCGTTGCAGGGACTTAGGGCTCTCTTAGCCTTGCAGGTTGGCATCAACCCTGGACCTGGAGTTTTTACCTAGACGTTGGTTGGTGAAATTCCACCATAGACTGTATGAAGTGCCATGGAAACTCAGATCAGGACTCCACAATCACTTTGGCCCTGGGGTTGGGTAGGAAACCTTCCCTTTGTCTATCTCATTCACAAACTTTTCCCACAGACATGGTCAGAAAAAAATTCCTATACTACAGAAATTTCAACAGTTCTAAACCAAAAAAAAAAAAAAAAGGACATCACGGTTTCCCTTCTGTGCCGTGAGACCGAACACAGTCTACTCGAGCAACTCACTAGGTCTGTTTCAGCTCCAACCACTTTGGAGAATACTCATACCCAACAGAGGTTGATCAAGCCTCTCTTCCACATGATTAGGCCTCAAAGGGGAAGTCAAGTGGTCTTCAAAAACAAATGGACCCAGGTTCTATCTGTACAGTTGGGCAGTGCTCCAAAACCCAATTCTGGTTCCTGCTGCCTGTGGGTCCCACTGTGCTCTGGGGTGGCAGCCCCAGGGTGCTGGGTGAGTCAATCCTCCTTCAGGCCAAGAGTGTCCTGGGTGCGCCAAGGGGAACACTGTCCCCTACCGCCCCAGGGAAATAGGTCCCTGGAGACAAGAGAGGCACAATAGCCTTCCCTACCTCTCCTGTCCCATCTGGGTCCCCACAAATGTTGTAGGGACAAATGAGGCAAGGCACCAAACATAGCAGGAAACAGTTTCATTTGGTTTCAGTCAGGCTCAGAGGGCACAGTTTTTGCTGTAATCAATGAATCCCATGAAACTCTAGTTCAGGTAGTTTCAAAATTTTATACCCACTATGTAAGGGGAGGGTTCAGAAGTTCACAGTCTGAAAAAGTTCACATAAAAGCAGCTTTTTCTTTCACTGTTTTGGGCAAGTTAACTCTTCAAGGACAACTCCTGAAAAGGGGAGAGCTTCTTTTCCCCATTTTTCCTCT
The DNA here is from genome assembly GCF_001458135.2 of Marmota marmota marmota. Taxonomy (NCBI): domain Eukaryota; kingdom Metazoa; phylum Chordata; class Mammalia; order Rodentia; family Sciuridae; genus Marmota; species Marmota marmota. Next base: position 1,012,748 of record NW_026002914.1, on the reverse strand, counting down.
CCCTGCCAGTTGTTAACATGGAGCCCAGTTGGTAACATATCTTAAAAATATAGACATCTCTGTGAAGCCCAGCTCAAGGAAAGGGGCCTTGTTTGTTCATTTCTAGAAACTACTATATTGGATATATTTGTGAAAAACTAGTAAGGGGTGCCCAGCACCTGGAGGGCTGGTATCTTCTCAGCCAGTGGCCAAGTAAAACAGGGCAATAGAAAAATAGGAAGTTTCTCTACATTGAACTCTTTTGCAGAGACTCTTTTGCTGACAGTCTGAAAATCATCCATGGTGAAGAATTCTGGAGAAGCCCAGTTAAGACTTTTCTGTGGAGGAAGTGGTTGACACTTCAATACAAGGAGAACAGAGGGGAAGGACAGGAGGGGGCTTGATAAAGGGGCTTGGAGTCAAGGGAAAAGGACAGGGTCCTGGACAAGGGTAGTCTCAAGCAAGGAGACAAGGGTAGCCTCAAGAAAGTGTCCCATGAGAACAGACAGGGCTAGGGAAGGGAGGGAGGGGAGAAAGCGACATGGGTGGTGCAGGGAGAGAAGGGCTCAAGGCTCAGGTCCCCTGATGGGTATCAGGGTTGGGGAGCAGGCCTCAGGCTGAGGGAGGCCAAATAGCCTAGAAAAAAGGAAAGGGCTATATTTTCCCAAAGAGAACCTCCAAGGCCAAAGGTCAGGTCCCTTCCCTTGGCCATGGTGAGCATCCTGGTAAAGGGATCAGGAAAAGAGGCAGTACAGGGACATTGACAAAACAAGGTTAAAATGAGGGCAAAGAAGGAAGTGCCAGAGGACGCCTGATGAGGGGTGAGGGCCAGGGTCCCAGCAGGGATACCCAGGCTAGGGACCTAAAGGACAGCTGATCCTGAAAGTGCAGGGAAGGGCGAGGATAGGCATGCGGGCAGCTCTAACATTCTGCCATGCAGGGAAGCCAAGAGGAGCAGGGAAGCAGCCCAAAAGAGGGGCCCAGAGTACAAGCCCATGGAAGCACAGAGCAAGAAGAGCCACCAGAGGCTCAAGTGAGGAGACAGGCCATGGAATTGAGAGATAAGGGCCAGGGAAGGGTGGTGGGGTCAGGACAATGGACATGGCAGAGCATGGAAGGAAGGAGATACAACAGTGGTGAGGCATACTCCAGGCCCAAGGCCATTGCCAGGACTCAGGTTTCCAAGAGTAGGACCAAGGAAACCTGGGAAGGCAAGAGGCCCAGGCTATGGACAGGTCTCTCTTTCCCATGAGGTGGCCTGCCCAGACAGGGGCCTGCTAATGGATGGGAGCTATGAGGAGAATGACGGGAGGGCAGGGAAGAGGGTCATGGTGGGTGCAGAGAGGGGCTAGAGCCAGATCCCAAACCAGCATCCCAGGCAAGGGAAAAATCACACCTACAGAGCCTTAGAAACCCAGGATGCAGGAGGCCAGCACTCCAGGGGAAAGCGCGAGTGAAGGAGAGGAAGGGTTGGTGCTAGGATGTGGAAACAGAGGGCAGAGCAAAGGGCACCCAGTGGAGTTCACTAAGGGGCACAAGCAAGGGACCCCAGGTAATTCTCATTGTGAAGTGACCCCTTGTGGTGCCAAACAACATGAGGAATATGGTCCAGTTCTCAGGTAAGCAGCCAGGTCTGGAAACTGGAGTGCAAAATGTCAGGGTTAAGGAGGGCTGGGTTGGGGTAGGGACATCATGCAAGGCTAGATGGTAGGGGACAGAAGGGAGATATAAAGCAGGGCAAGGTAAGGGGAAGGCCCAAGTCCACTGCAAGGTGTCAAAGTTTGGAAGGGGAAGGGTGCCCAGGTGAGGGGCAGGGCTGGGTTTCCTATAGGGAGCCTTCAGGGCCCAGAGGCCAGCCAATTCCACTCCTCTGCCCCAGTTGAGAAGAACCTCACAGGGAGACCAGGATCAAAGGAGGTCCAAAGAGGGCACTGTGAGGGAATACCTTGTGTCTGGAATTGGGGGTGGGGTCAGAGGGTAGCCAGGACCCCTTTGTGGATCCCAGGCTAGAGTGAAACAGGGGGAGGTGTGGGTCTGGGGAGTGCCAGGATACCTTAGTACAAGGGAAAGAGATGGGAGGCCCAGGAGCAGGCTGGAAAAAAAACTGGCCTGAAATCACAGGACAGGGGCAGGATCCTCAATAAAGGCACCCAGGCATTCAAACAAGGGACAAGGCCAAAGAATGAAGAGCCAAGTTTCAGGATCTAGGCCAGTGTCTCATGAAAACAGAAAGGGCTGGGGAGGAGAGGGAGAATAGAAATGGGAGTGGGTCGTGCAAGGAGAGGAGGCCTCAAAGACTGGGTCCACAGTTGGGTGTCAGGGTTGGGGAGTAGGGCCCAGGCAGATGGAGGCCTAAGAGCCCAGGCAAGGAACAGGGCTACATTTTCCAAAGGGAGCTTGAAAGGCCAAAAGGCCAGGTCAAGACCCTGGCCCTGGTGTTCATTCTAGTAAAGGAATCAAGACAATTTGCATGCCAGGGAGAGGGACAACAGCAACTCCAAAGAAAGGCACAGCAGAATAGGCCAGAGAATGTGTGTTGTTGGGTTGGGGGCCAGGACCACAGCAAGGAGACCAGGCTTCAACCTATATGTGGTACCATGCCAGGACAGAGCAGGGAAGGGCAGGACCGGGTATGTGGGCAGCACTAGGGTTCTGCAAGGAAGGGAAGCCAAGGGAAGCAGAAAATTGGCCCAAGCAAGGGGCACAAAATCAAAGCCCAGAAATGCTGGGAATGAGAAGGGGCACCAGAGGCACCAGGGAGAAGCCAGGCCAGGGAACTGAGAGCCAAGGGCCAAGGCTGGGGCAAGTGGCTCAGGACAGTATACAGGGTCAGGGAGGGAAGGCGCAGGATCCAAGAGGCGACAGACAGGCTCGATGCCCAGGGCCACTGCCAGGTGTCCAAGTTCCATGTTTAGGACCAAGGGCCAATGGAGAGCAAGAGGACCAGGCAAAGGGCAGGGCTCTGTTCCCATAAGGTACCCTGGCCTAGATGAGAATCCAGGGACATTGAACAGGCAAAGGGGGCCTTGCAAGGGATGGTGCTCAGGAAGAGGGCTACGGAAGGGCACAGCATGGAGTTGCATTGGGTGCAGAGAGGGCCCAGTGCCAGGACCCAAGCAAGGAGCCCAGGCAAGGATCTAACCTGACCGACCAAAAATGAGGGACCCAAAAAGTAGGAGGCTTCCCGGTGCACCCAGGTAAAACACAAGGGGATCAAAGAAAGGGGCCATATGAGAAGGAGTAGTCAGCTGGAAGCATAGGGTAAACTAAGAGAAGCACGCTAGGGGGCCCAAAACCGAATGACACCAGGTAAAACCACAGGATGCAATGCAACTTGGGCATGCAGTCAGGGGCTCAGTTGTTGGTTTAGGGTCAGGGAGTGCTGGGTTGGGGTTGTAGCAGCATTGAAGGGGGGAGGGCAGATGAGGAAAGAGAGGGAATGGCACATGGCATGTCTGCTGCAAAGCACACTTCCACTGCCAGGTATCAGGTTTCTGGCAGCAAGGGGGATCAGGCGAGGGGCAGGGCTGTTTCCATAGGGAGATTTCAGGACATAGAGGCCAATAGTCTGCTCTGAGTGAGTAGATCTTCAGAGAGGGAAAGAAGTAAAGGAGGTCCAAAGGAGGGGACTGTGAGGAAATGCCTTTCATCTGGATGTCAGGGTGTGGCTGGGCAGCAAGGACCCAATCAATGGCCCAGTCTATGCAGAAGCAGTGGAGTAAAGGATCTAGGCAATTCCAGGACACCACTACACAAGGAAAACAGAAGGGAGGCATAACAGGGCCCCGGATAAGGGGCCTGAAATCAAGATACATGAGCAAGGTCCTCAAGCAGGTGTCCAGGGTCTCAAGCAAGGAGCCAGGCCTAGGAACATGGAGCCCAGTGCAAGAGTCTGGGCCAGGGGAGCATGATAATGGACAGATCTGGTGAGGGGGGAAGGAGTCAAGGGAAGGAGCTGGTGGTGCAAAGGAAGGAGGTTCAAGGCCCAGGCCTACTGCAGGTTGTCAGTGTCTGGGAGCTGGGCCTGGGCTGAGGGAGGCCAAATTGCCTATGCAAGGGGAAGGGCTACTTTTAAGAAATAGAGCCCACAGGGCCAAGAAGCCAGGTCCAGTCTCCTGGCCTGAGTGAGTATCCTGGGAAGGGATCAGGAAAAGGGGCCTGGCAGTGACAGGGACTACAGGAGGGTTAAAGGAGGGCACAGCCTGAAGGGCCAGATGAACATTGTGGGTGGAATGTGGGCCAAAATACAAGCAAGGATCCCAGGTTAGGGACCTAGAGGAGGGCCCAGGCTAGAGGAGGGCCCAGGCTAGAGGAGAGCAGGAAAGGGCTGGGTTGGTAAGGTGGGCCTGCATTAGGGAAGGGGATCAGGGAAGCAGACCTAGAGAGGGGCCGGCACACCAAGCTCAGGAAAATACTGAACAAGAAGGGCCACCAGATTCTCAAGCAAGGATCCACACCAGGGAATGAAGAGCCAAGGGCTGGGGCAGGGGTCTCAGGTAAGTGGACAAGGGTGGTTAGGGAAGGCTGGGGATCCAGAAGGGGGGAGGCAGGCTCCAAGCCCAGGGCCACTGCCAGTTTTCAGGGTTGCAGGGGCAGGGCCAAGGACCCAGGGAGAGTAAAGGGCACAGGCCAGGCACAGGTCTCTGTTACCTATAAGGCACACTGGCACAGATGAGAATCCAGGGCTAGGGACTGGGCAAAGGTGGCTGGCAAGGGAAGGGGGCCAAGAGGAGGGTGATGGGAGGGCTCTACATGAGGTCACAGTGGGTGTAGAGAGGGGCAAGAGCCAGGAACCAAGCAAGGAGTCCAGGCAAGGGACTGACCTGACCCAAGATGATGAGAGACCCAAGAATCAGGGGACCGCAGAAGGGGAAGAATGGATGATGTGAAGATGAGGAGTCAGTGGTAAGGCAGGTGGCACAAGGGGCTCTGAGGGTAGCGAAGCAGGGGGCACAAGTAAGGGGCCCCCGTGTTCAACCCAACATTAAGAGACGCCAAGCAAAGCCACATGACACTATGCCACATAATGAACGAAGAGAGTCAGGGGCCCAGGCGAGGATGCAGGCTCTAAGACTGGAGTGCAAAGAGTCAGGGTTCTGGAGGGCTGGGGTAGGGGCAGCATGCAAGGGGAGAGGACTGGGGAGGGAAGGGAGGGCATCTAGAAGATCAAAGTCTGAACAAAGCCCACATCCGCTGCCAGGTGTCAGGTTTTGGGCACCCAAAGTGGCCCAGGTGAGGGGCTGGGCTCCGTTTCCCATAGGAGACTTCAGGGCACAGAGGCCAGCCAATTCCACTGCTATGGCTCCTATACCTCCCTGCCAGTGTAGAGGGGACTTGCCCCTCCTGTGGGGAGACGCCTCCCATGTGAGTGTCCTGGAAGCTCTTATATGGCACCAGCTAAAGTAGAGGGGATCTGGCACTCCAGTTGGGAGAACACTCGCACCTGGCTGCTGGGGTGAGCTTCTATACCACCAAAGCCAGGGTAGAGGGGACTCGCCCTTCCAGGTGGGAGACACCTCCCATCTTGGTGTCTGAGGAAGCTTGAATCCCTGCATAGCTAGGGAAGAAGGGATTCGCCCCTCCAGGCAGGATATGCCACTCACCTTGGTATCAGGGGGAGCTCTTATACAGACATAGACAGGATAGAGGGGACACGCCCCTCTAGGGGAGAGACCCCTTCCACCTGGGTGTCCAGGGGAGCTAGTATACTGTCAGGGTATAGGGGACTCACCCCTTCAGGCAGGAGATCCAACAACCTGTGTGTCAGTGAAGGAGCTCATATATGACTGTAGCCAGGGTAGTGGGGATACTACCACTACCTCCAGGGAGGACACCCCTCCCAACTGGGTATACAGGGGAACTTGTATAACACCTTAGCCAGGGTAGAGGGGATTCGCCCCTCCAGGCCAAATACTCCTCCCACCTGGGTGTCAGGAGAGGTCATATACCACAGCAGCCAGGGTAGAGAGTTCTGGCCCTCCAGGTGGGAGACTCCTCCCACCAGCGTGTCAGGGGGAGCTCATATACTGTAGCAGCCAGGGTAGAGGGGACTCACCCCTTCAGGTGGGAGAACCCTCCTATCTGGTTGGGGGGGGACCTGGCATAACACAGCAGCCAGAATACAGGGGAATCGCCCCTCCAAGCAGGAGACCCCTCCCACCTGGGTGCCTGGGAGAGCTGGTCCACCCCCACAGCCAGGTAGAGTGGACTCGCCCCTCATGGCAGTAGTCCCCTCTCACCTGGGTGGATATATACCCCAGCATATATACCTCAGCACAGGGTAAAGGCAACTGGAACCTCCAGATGAGAGACACATCCCAACTGGGAATGCGGGTAACTTCTATACTGCCTTAGCCAGGGTAGAGGCTAAAGCAGTATAGGCTGAAGACTCTTCCAACAGGGATGTCTGGCGACGGGGGGTTCATATACAGTTGCAGCTGGGGTAGCAGCGACTCCCCCATCCAGGCGGGTGACACCTCCTTCCTGAGGGTAGGAGGGGGCTCTTATACCCCTGCAGCCAGGGTTGAGGGGACTCACCCCTACAGGCGGGAGACCCTCCCACAGTGTATGGGGGGAGATCCTATATCTCTGAAGTTAGGGTAAAGCAGAATTGCCCCTCCTGGGGGAAGATCCCTCCTACCTGTGTGTGGCGGGTGGATCTCTTATACCCCTGCAGCCAGGGTATAGGGTATTCGCCCATCCAGGAAGGAGACTCCTCCCAACTGGGTATAAGGGGGAGCTCTTATACCACAGCAGCCATAGTAGAAGGTACTTTCCCCTTCAGGGGGGAAGACCCCTCTCACCTGGGTGTCGGGAGGAGCTCGTATATGGCAGCAGCCAGGGATGACTGGACTCCACCTTCCAGACTGGTGACCACTCCTACCTAGGTGTCAAGGAAGCTCCAATACCGCCACAGGCGGTGTAGAGGGAACTCTACCCTCCATAAGGGATACCCCTTCCACCTGGGTGTCCTGGGAGCTCCTATACTGCTGCAGCAAGGTAGAGAGGACTCTAGCCTCCTGGCAGGAGACTCCTCCCAATGGGGTTTCAGGTGGTCCTGTGCCTGGAGTCTGACTACCTCCTGATGGATACCCTGCCTTCCCTCCAAAATCTTGTCCACTGTCCTGATACCCCTGCCCAAGGCCTGGCAATTGGCTCTCAGTTCCCTGGCCTGGCTCCTCGCTGGAACCTCTGATGGCCCATCTTGCTCACTGCTTTTCTTGGCATTGTCTGTGGGCCCATCACTGGGGCTGCTTCCCTGCTCCCCTTGGCTTCCCTGTACTACAGAACCCTAGGGCAGACCTGACTTCCTGTGCTGGTGTTCCCTACTCTCCCCTTGCCTGGGCCCTCCTATAGGTCCCCTGCCTGGGCTCCTTGCTGTGGTTGTGGCCCCCACTCCACCCACATTCCTCCTGCCCTCCTTTGGCCCTCCTGTCCTTTCTGTCTCTGCGATGCCTGCTTTCCTGATGTCCTACCCAGGACACTCACCTGGGCCAGGATACTTGACCTGGCCTCTTGGCTCTGGGGCTCTCTTTGGAAAACTTAGCACTGCCCCTTGCCTGGGCCCTTTGGCCTCCCTCAGCCTTGGCCCTGCTCCAGACCCCTTATACCCTGCAGTGCAGCTGGGCCTTGAGTCCTTCTCCCCCTGTGCTACCCACTCCACTTTCTCCCCTCCCATTTTTCCCCCTCCATGTTTCTTTTCATTCACCCAGGCCCAGGTGCTAGCAATTGGCTCTCCATTTCCAGGCCCGGCACCTTGCTTGATACCCTGGCTACCCTTCTTGAGGAAGCTTTATCTCTCCTTTGGTTTCATGCCCCTCTTGCTGGCCTCTACTCACCTCCCATCAGATCCCCTCATGCTGTGGTATCCTGGCACTGCGTGCACCTTCCTCTCCCCCTGCTTCTCCCTAGCCTATGCTGCTCCAATGGGTCCTGGAAGCCTGACCCGCCCACCACTTCCAAACCCCAGGTATCCCCTCACAGTACCCTCTTTGGCCCCTCCTTTTGGCCAGGTCCCTCTCTGAGGATCTAATCACCGTGAGCAGAGGAGTGGAATTGGCTCGCATCTGTGCCATGAATACTCCCATTGGGAAACAAAGCCCTGCTATTCTCCTGAGTCCCCCTCACTGCCTGAATCTTGAGGCCTGGCAGTTAACATGAACTTGCTCCAACCCAGCCCTGAGCGATCCCCTCCCTTCTTTCCCCTGCCGTCTGGCCTCATATGCTTCCACTACTGCATCCCAGCTCTCCTTAACCCTGACCCTTTGTGCTTAGGTCTCTGGGTCTGAGCGTTCACCTGAGCCCCTGACCACTTTCCTCATGGCCCTTGGCATAGCAAGGAGTCTCCTCATGTTGGGTCTGACCTGGGGTCCCTTTGTTTGGGCTCACCTGTGGGCTCCCATAAGCCCCTTGACTCTTATAAGCTCTTATACCTCCGCAGCCAGGGTAGATGGGACTTGCCCCTTCAATTGGGAGACCGCTCCCACCTGGGTGTCCAGGGAAACTTTATTACTGCAGCAGCCAGGGTAGAGGGGACTCGCCCCTACAGGTGGGAGACACCTCCCACCTGGATGTTGGGGGAGAAATCCTATCCACAGAAGGGTAGAGGGAACACCCCCCTCCAGGCGGAATACCCCTCCCACCTGGGTGTCAGGTGGAGCTCATATACCCCAGCAGCCAGGGTAGAGGTGCCTCGCACCTCCAAGTGACAGACACCTTCCTTCTGATAATGGGGGTAACTCCTATATCGCCTTAGCTAGGGTAGAGGGGACTCGCCCCTCCAGGAAGAAGACCCATCCCACATGGATATCTGGTGATGTTGGTTTCCTATACAGCTTCAGATGTGGTAGCAGAAACTCTCCCCTGAGGGCGGGGGACCCCTCCCTCCTGGTGGTAAGAGGGGGCTCTTATACCCTAGCAACCAGGGTTGAGGGGACTCACCCCTTCAGGCGAGAGACTCTTCTACCTGAGTGGTGGGGGGCAGCTCGTATACCGCTGCAGCCAGGATAGTGGAGATTTGCCCCTCCATGAGGGAGACCCATCCCACCTGGGTGTCTGGGAGAACTTGTATACCACCACAGCCAGAGTAGAGGGGACTCATTGTTCCTATATCGCCTTAGCCAGGGTAGAGGGGACTCGCCCCTCCAGAAAGACCCCTCCCACCTGATTGGAGGGGGGAGCTCCTATACCACTACAGCCAGGGTAGAGGGGACTCCCCTCTCCAGGCTGGAGACCCTCCCACCTGGGTGTCAGGGGGAGATCCTTTACTGCTGCAGCCAGGGTATGGGGTACTTGCCCCTCCAGGTGAGAACCCCATCCAACCTGGGTGTCAGGGAAAGCTAGTATACTACTGCAGCCAGGGTAGAGGGGACTTGCCACTTCAGGTGGGAGACCCTCTCCATCTGGGTATGGGGGGCGATCTCTTATATCACGGCAGCCAGAATAGAGGGGACTCGCCCCTCCAGGCAGAAGACCCCTCCCACCTGGGTTTCGCAGGTAGCTGGTACACCCTCTCAGCCAATGTAGAGCGGAGTCATTTCTCCAGGCCGAGGACTCTTCCCAACTGGGTGTTGGGGGAGCTCTTATATCGCTGCAGTTAGGGAGAGGTGACTCGCCCCTCCAGGTGGGAGACCCTCCCACCTGTGTGTCCAGAGGAACTCTAGTACTGCAGAAGACAGGTATCCGGAACTTGCCCTCTCACCTGGGTGTTGGGAGGAGCTCCTATACCACCCTGGCAGAATAGAGGGTACTCACCCCTCCATGCTGGAGAAGCCTCCCACCTGGGTGTCTGGGGGAACTTATACACTGCCAATGCCAGGGTAGAGGGGACTCACCACTCTAGGTTGGGAGACCTCTCTCACCTGGGTGTCAGGGGGAGCTCCTATACAACTCACACCAGAGTGTCAGGGGGAGGTTGTATATTGCCACAGCCATGGTAGAGGAGACTCGCCACTCCAGGCGAAGACCCCCTCCCACCTGGGTGTCAAGTATACCACCACAGCCATGGTAGCAGGGAGTTGCCCCTCCAGGCGAGTGACCCTCCCACCTGAGTGTCATGGGAGCTACTATACTGCTGCAGCCAGGTTAGAGGGGAGTAGCGCTTCCAGTCAGGAGATCCCTCCCACCTGGGTGTCTGGGGGAGCTCCTATACCTCCACAGCCAGGGTAGAGGGGCCTCACCCTTCCAGTTAGGAGATGCCTACCACATGGGTGTCCTGGGAGCTCTTATATGGCACCAGCCAAAGTAGAGGAGACTTGCCCCTCCAGGTGGGAGACCCCTGCCACCTGGGTGTCTGGGGAAGTTTGTATACCTCCACAGCTATTGTAGAGGGGATTCGCTGCTCTAGGAGGGGGACCCTTTCTACCTGGGTGTCAGGGGGAGCTCTTATACTGCCACAGCCAGGGTAGAGGGGACTCACAGCTCCATGTAGGAGTCCCCGCCCACTGAGTGTGGGTGGGGGAGCTCATATAACACTGTAGTCACGGTAGTGGGGACTTGTCCCTCCAGGCGAAAGACTCCTACCACCAGGGTGTCAGGGGAGGTCATATAGCACAGCAGCCAGGGTAGAGGGTTCTTGCCCCTCCAGGCGGGAGACCCCTCCCAACTTGGTGTCAGTGCAAGCTAGTATTCTGCCTTAACCAGGGTAACAGGGACATGCCCCTCCAGGCACTAGACATCTTTCACATGGATGTCAGGGGGACCTCTTATTCCACCGCAACCACTGGAGAGGGGAACTGGCCCTCAAGGCAAGAGACCTCACCCCCTTGGGTGTCAGGGGAAGCTCCTATATCTCCAGATCCAGGGTGGAGGTGACTCGCCCCTCCAGTCAGGAGACACCTCCTGCCTGGGTATCAGTGGGAGTTCACAGGCATTGTCCATGGGACTCTACCTTCCAGGCGGGAGACTCCTCCCACCTGGGTGTCAGCAGAGCCCCTATACTACAGCAGCCAGGGTTGAGGGGACTCGCCCCTCCAGGGGGGAAACCCCTTTAACCTGGGTGTCTCAGGGAGCTTGTATACCACCTTAGCCAGGGTAGAGGAGACTCACCCCTCCAGAGGCGAGACCCCTCCAACCTGGATATCCAGGGGAGCTCATATACCATTACAGCCAGAGTAGAGGTACTTGCCACACCAGGCGAGAGACCCCTCCAATCAGGGTGACAGGGGGAGGTTGTATACTGCCACAGCCAGGGTAGAGGGGACTTGCTTTTCCAGGCAGAATAATCCTCCCTCCTGGGTGTCAGATAAAGCTAGTATATCACCGCAGCCAGGGTAGAGGGTACCTGCCCCTTCAGGCAGGAGACCCTTCCCATCTGGGTTGGGGAAGGGAGCTAGTATACTTCTCCAGCCAGGGTAGTGGGAACTAGCCCTCTAGGCAGGAGACCCCTCCTACCTGGGTTTCAGGGTACCTCCTATACTGCTGCAGCCAGGATAGAGGGGACTCGCCCCACTAGACTGGTGACCACTCCCACTTGGATGTCAGGGAGAGCTCATATTCAGCGGCAGAAATGGTAGAGGGGACTTGCCCTTCCAGTTGGATGTCGGGTCCCACCTGGGAATCAGGGGAGCTCATATGCTGCCACAGTCAGGATAAATGGAACTCGCCCCTCCAGGCGGGGGCCCAGTCCCACCTGAATGTCTTTGGGAGTTTATACTCCACCACAGCAATGATAGAGGGGACTCTCCCCTCCAGGTGGGAGACCCCTTCCACCTTGGTGTTCTTGGTGAGCTCCTATATCGCTGTAGGAAAGGTATAAGAGATTCTCCCCTCTAGGCGGGAGACTCTTCCCACCTCAGTGTCAGGGGAGTTCCTATACCACAGCAGTCAGGATAGAGGGGACTCAAGCCTTTACACGGGAGACCCCTCCCACCTGCCTGTCTGTGGGAACTATATACCACCGCAGCCAGATTAGAGGTGATTCGCCCCTCTGGGCGAAAGAACCCTCCTACCTGGGTGTCAGGTGGAGCTCATATACCTCAGCAGCCAGGGTAGAGGCAACTTGCACCTCCAGGCCCAAGACACCTCCCAATGGGAATGGGGGTAACTCCTATACTCCTTAGCCAGGGTAGAGGGGGCACGCACCTCCAGGCAAAAGACCCCTCCCACATGGGTGTCTGACGAGTGGGGGTTGGTATACATCTGCAGCTGGGGTAGCAGTGACTCACCCCTCCAGGCAGGAGATCCTTCCCCCCTGGGGGAAGGAGGGGGCATTCATACACCTGCAGCCAGGGTTGAGGGGACCGTCCCTTCAGGCGGGAAAACATCATACATGGGTGGGAGGGGGAGCTCTATACCTCTGCAGCTATGGTAGTGGGGACTTGCCCCTCAAAGCAGGAGACCTCTCCCACTTGGGTATGGAGGGGAACTTGTATACCACCTTAGCCATGGTAGAGGTGACTCGCCCATCCAGGCTGGAGACCCCTCCAAACTGGCTGTCTGCAGGAGCTCATATACCACCAAAGCCACAGTAGAATGTACTTGCACCTCTTGGCGAAAGACCCCTCCCACCAGGGTTATAGGATAGAGGGGACTCACCCCTCCGTGCAGGAGAACCCTCCCACCTGGGTGTCTGAGGGAGCTTGTATACCTCCGCAGCCATTATAGAGGGGACTTGCTGTTCCAGTCGGGAGACCCTTCCCACCTCTGTGTCAGGGGGGTCTCATATACTGCCATAGACAGGGTAGAGGAAACTTGCTTCTCCAGGCGGGAGACCCCTCCCACCTGTATGTGTTGGGAGAGATACTAAACCGCCACAGCCAGGGTAGAGGGGACTCACCCCTCCAGGTGTGAGACCCCTTCCAACTGGGTTTCTGAGGGAACTCCTATACAACAGCAGGCAGTGTAGAGTGGATTCTACCCACCAGGCGGGAGACTCCTCAAACCTGGTTGTCATGGTAACTCCTAAACTGCAGTAGCCAGGGTAGAGGGCACTCGCCCCTCCTGGCAAGAGACCCCTCCCACCTGGGTGTCAGAGGGGGGTTTATACACCTGCAGCCAAGGTAGAGGGGAGGAGCAACTCCAGGCAGGAGACACGTTCCATATGGGTGTTGTAGGTGGAGCTCCTATAGTGCTGCAGCCAGGTTACTGGGGACTTGCCCCTCCAGGCAGGTGACTCCTCCCACCTGGGTATCACAAGGAGCTTGTATACCACCTTAGCCAGGGTAGAGGGACTCCTGTAAAAGGCGGTAGACTCTTACCACCTGACTGTCTAGGGGAGCTCATATACCACCACAGCCAGGGTAGAGGGTTCTTTCCCCTTCAGGCGGGAGACCCCTCTCAACAGGGTGTCAGGGGGAGCTCTTATAATGCAGCAGCCAGGGTAGAGGAGACTGGACCCTCTATGTGGGAGAACCCTGCCACCTGGGTATGTGAGTGGGAGCTCCTATACCTCTGCAGTTAGGGTAGAATGGATTCGCCCCTCCAGGCAGAAGTCCCCTCCCACCTGGGTGTAGGGGGTGGAGCTCATATACCCCTGTAGCCAGGGTAGTGGGAACTCACTCCTCCAGGCAGAAGACCCCTCCCACCTGGGTGTCAGGGAGCGCTCTTATACCACCAGAGCTATGGTAGAGTGTACTTTCCCCTTCAGGCGGGAGACTGCTTCCACCTGGGTGTCCTGGGAAACTCCTATACCACTGCAGCAAGATAGATGGGACTCTAGCCTCTTGGGGGAGGTCTTCCCAATTGGGTGTCAGGGGAGCTCTTATACCGCTGCAGTCAGGGTAGAGCGAACTTGCCCATCCAGTCGGGAGACCCCTCCCTCCTGGGTGTCTGGTTGAGCTCCACAGTCAGGGTAGAGGGGACTCACCCTCCAATAGGGAGACCCCTCCCACCTGGGTGTCAGGGTAAGCTTGATTACTTCAGCAGCCAAGGTAGAGACTCCTCCCTATAGGCGGGAGACCCCTCCCACCTGGGTGAGTGTGTGTGGGGGGGTGGGGAGGTCCTATACTGCCACAGCCAGCTTAGAGGGAACACACCCTTTCAGGCAGAAGACCCCTCCCGAACTGCGTGTAGGGGGGTGCTTGTATACCACCTTAGCTAGGATAGAGGAGACTCTCCCATCCAGGCGGGAGACCTCTCCAACCAGGCTGTAGGAGGGAGCTCATATACCACCACAGCCAGGGTCGAAAATACTTGCCCCTCCTGGCGGGACACCCCTCCCAACAGGGTGTCATGGGGAGTGTGTATACCTTTGCAGCCTGAGTAGAGGAGACTCATTGTTCCAGTCAGGAGACCCTTCCCACCTGTGTGTCAGGGGGATCCCATATACCACCACAGCCATGGTAGAGGGGTAATCGCCCCTCCAGGCAAGAGACCCATCGAACCTGGGTGTCAGGGAAAGCTTGTAAACCACTGCATCCAGGGTAGACAGGACTCACCCCTTCAGGTGGGAAACCCCTCCCATCTCGGTATGGGGGGTGAGCTGCTATACCACTGGCAGACAGAATAGAGGGGACTCGCCCCTCCAAGCAGAAGACCACTCCTATCTAGGTGGCTGGGAGTGCTGGTACACCCCCTCAGCCAGCGTAGATGGAAGTCACCCTCCTACCTGTGTGTCAGGGGAAGCTCCTTAACCACTGCAGACAGGGTACAGTAGACCCACCCCTCCAGGCCGAACACCCCTAGCACCTGGGTGTCAGGTGGAGCTCATATACCCCAACAGCCAGGGTAGAGGCGACTGGAACTTCCACATGAGAGACACCTCCCACCAGGGAAAGGAGTTAACTCCTATACCACCTTAGCCAGGGTAAAGGGGACTCTAACCTCCAGGAAGAAAACCCCTCCCACTTGGGTGTCTGCACAGGGGATTCCTATATAGCTGCAGCTGGGGTAGCAGCGACTTGCCCCTCCAGGTGGGAGACACCCCCTCCTGGGGTTAGGAGGAGGCTCTTATACCCCTGCATCCAGGTTTGAGGGGACTCACCCCCTTCAGGAGCGAGTCTCACCAAACTGGGTGTGTGGGGGGAGCTTGTATACTGCTGCAGACAGGGTAATGAGGACTCAAACTTCCAGGCATCCATCTCACCTAGGTGTCACCAAGAACTTGTATACCACCTTAGCCAGGGTAGAGTAGACTCATCCATCTATGTGGGAGATTCCTCCTACCAGGGTGTCAAGGGGACCTCATATACTGCCTCAGCCAGGATAGAGGGGACTCTCTCCTCCAAGCAGGAGACCCCTCCCACTAGGCTGTCTGGGGGATCTTGTATACCTTTGCAACCATGGTACAGGGGACTCAATGCTCCAGTCAGGAGACCCTTTCCACCACTTTGTCAAGGAGATCTCATATACTGCCAGAGTAGAGGGGACTGTGTGTGTGTGTGTGGGGGGCAGATTCTATACAGCCAGAGCAAGGGTAGAAGGGACTCGCCCCTCCAGACGGGATACCCTTCACACCTTGGTGTCAGGTGGAGCTCATATACCCCAGCAGCCAGTTTAGAGGCAACTTACACCTCCAGGGAAGAAACACCTCCCATCTGGGAATGGGAGTAACTCCTATACTCCTTTAGCCAGGGTAGAGGGGACTTGCACCTCCAGGCGAGAGACAACTCACACCTGGGAATGGGGGTAACTCCTATACTGCCTTAGCCAGGGTAGAGGGGACTCACCCCTCCAGGCGGGAGACCTCTCCCACCTGGGTGTGTGTGTGGGGGCTTGTATTCAAATGCAGCCACGTAGCAGGGACTGGCNAGCACACCAGCCAGGGTAGAGGGGATTCGCCTCTCCCTGCAGGATACCCCTCCCACCTGGGTGCCTGAAGGGGCTCCAACACCCCCACAGCTAGGGTAGACGGGACTCGCCCTTCCTCGCGGGAGACCCCTCCCACCTGGGTGTTGTGGGGAGCATATATACCACCTTAGCCAAGTTAGAAGGGACTCACCACTCTAGGCAGGAGATCCCTCCCACCTGGGTGACAGGGATACCTAGTATACCACCACAGCCAGGATAGAGGGAACTCGCCCCTTCAGGTGGGAGACCCCTCCCATCTTGGTATGGGGGCAGAGCTCCTATACAGCAGCAGCAAGGGTAGAGGGGACTGGCCCCTCTAGCCAGGAGATCCCTCCGACCTGGGTGACAGGGGAAGTTCCTATACAACTGCAGCCAGAGTAGAGTGGACACACCCATCCAGGTGAAAGACCCCTCTAGGCAGGAGACCTCTCCTACCTGGGTATCAGGAAAAGCTACTATACCACCACAGCCAGGGTAGAGGGAACTCGCCCCTTCAGGTGGGAGAACCCTTCCATATGGGTATGGGGACTCCTATACAGCTGCATCCAGTGTAGAGAGGACTCGCCCCTCAAGGTGGGGGACCCCTCCCACCTGGGTGTCTGGGGAAGCTTGTACACTTTGGCAGCCTGGGTAGAGTTGAGTTATTCCTCCAGGTGGAAGACCCCTCCTGCCTTGGTGTCACGGAAAGCTAGTATACCACCACAGCCAGGGTAGAGGGGACTCACCTCTCCAGGCAAGAGACCAGTCTCACCTGGGTTTGGGAGTTGGAAACTGTTATACCACCACAGCCAGGGTAGAGGTAACTCACCCCTGTAGACGGGAGACCCCTTCCACCTTGGTATTTGAGGGGAGATCCTATAACTGCAGGCAGAGTAAAAGGTACTCTCCCCTCCAGGCTGGAGACTCCTCACTCCTGGGTGTCAGGAAAGCTCCTATACCACAACAGCCAGGGAAGAGGGGACTCGCCCATCCAGGGTGGAAATCACTTTCACTTGGGTGTGTCTGGGGCCTCCTATATCACACTAGCCAGGGTAGAGTGCTCTTGAACCTCCAAACGTGAGACCCCTTTCATTGTGTTGTCAGGGGAGCTTCTATAGAGCAGCAGCCAGGGTAGAATGGACTCCCCCCTCCAGGCGGGAGACCCCTCCCACCTGGGTGTCAGGGGTGAATTCCTATACTGTCACAGACAGGGAAGAGGGTACTCGCCCCTCCAGGCAAGAGATCCTTCCCACCTATGTAAGAAGGGGAGCTCTTTTACCGCTCCAGCCAGGGTAGAAGTTACTAGCCCCTCCAGGTGGGAGATCCCTCCCTCCAGGGTGTCCAGGAGAGCTTGTATACTGACTTAGCTAGGGCAGAGGGAACTCTCCCCACTAGGCGGGAGACCCCTCACTCCTGAGCTTTGGGGGGAGATCCTCTACCACTGCAGACAGGATAGAGGGGATTCGCCTCTCCAGGCAAGATACCCTTCCCACCTGGGTGTGCGGGAGCTCCTATACCTCAGCAGTCAGGCTAGAGAAGACTTGCCCCTCTTGGCAGGGGACCCATCCCACCTGGGTGTCAGTGGGAGCTCCTTTACTGTTGCAGCCAGTGTACAGGGGACTGGAACCTCCATGCAGGAGACCACTTCCACCTGGGTTTCAGGGAAATCTAGTATACCACTACAGCGAGGATAGAGGAACCTTGTCCCTCCATGAGGGAGAACCCTCCCAGCTGGGTGTGTGTGTGGGGGGGAGAGGTCATATACCACTGCATCAGTGTAGAGTGGACTCACCCATCCAGGTGGAAGAACCATCCCACCTGGGTGTCAAGGAAAGCTAGTACACCATGGAACCCAAGGTAGAGGGGACTCGCCCCTTTAGGCAGAAGACCCTCCCATCTGGGAATGGAGGGTAGCTCCTATACCACCGCAGCCAGGGTAGAGTAAACTTGTCCCTCCATTCAGGAGACCCCTCCCACCTGGATGTCTAGGGGAGCTTCTCACCCAGGGAGGGATCCAGGCGGGAGACCCCTCCCAAATGGGTATAAGGGGAGCTCCATTACTGCTGTAGACAGGGTAGAGGGGAACTGACCCTAGAGGCAGAAGACACCTCCCACCAGGGTGTCTAGGGAAACTCATACACCTCTGCATCTAGAGTACAAGGGACTCGACCCTCCAGGCTGGAGACCCATCCTGAGTTCAGGGGGATTACTTATACCGTTGCAGGCAGGGTAGAGGTTATTCTCTCCTCCAGTTGGAAGACTCCTCCCACCTGTGTGTCAGGAGAGCTCATATACCACAGCAGTCAGGGTAGAGGGGACTCGCCCCTCCAGAAAAGAAACCCCTCCTACCTGGGTGTTGCAGGGAACTTATATACCAAGCTACCCAGGGTAGAGGGGACTGCAGCTGCAAATCTCCACTACCCTGGCTTTGGTGGTATATGAACTCCCCTAAAACCCAGGTGGCTGGGGTCTCACACCTGGACTGGCAAGTCACCTCTACCCTGGCTGTGGCTGTTTTGAGTTTCCTCCAATACCCACATGTGAGAGGACTCCCGCCTACATGGGTGAGTGCCCTATAACCTGGCTGTAGCAGTTGGATGTGTCTCCTACATGGAGGAGGGAGTCACTCTACCCTGGCTGTGGGGCTATCAGAGCTCCCTGGAAACCCAGATGGGAGTGGCCTTGTGTCACAAAGGGCGAGTCCCCTCTCTCCTGGCTGCAGTGGAATATGGGTGTAAAAGGGATTAAGGGGAATGGGTGGCACAGGGTGAGGAGGGATCATGGCCCATATTCACTGCAGGGTTTCAGGATTGAGGAGCAGAGCCTGGGCTGAAGGAGGCCCAAGCCCCCAGGCAAGGAGCACTGCTACCTTTTCTAAAAGGAAGACCACAGTGCCAAACATCCCAGTTCCATCCCCTGGCTCTGGTGAGCATCCTGGGAAAGATATCTGTAAAATAAGCCCACCAGGAACAAGGACAACAGGAGGGCCAAAGGAGGGCACAACTTGAAGAAGGGTGTTTGTGGGGTGCGGGACAGGACTGCAGAAAGGAGGCCAGGCTAGGGACTTAGAAGAGGGCCCAGACCAGGGGAGAGCAGAGAAGGGCGGGGCTGGGCAGGCATGGATTGCACTAGGGTTCTGAGATGCAGGGAAGACAAGGGGACCAGGGAAGCGGACTCAGCGAGGTCCACAGTTCAAGCCGAGGGAAGCATGGAGTAAGACGGACCCCCAGAGGCTCAAGAGAGGAGCCAATCCAGGGAATGGAGAGCCAAGGTCCAGCGCTGGGGCAGGTGGCTCAGGACAGTGGACAGTGCTGGGGAGGGAAGGCAGGGGATCCATCAGGGGGGAGGGAAGTTAGAGGCCCAGTGCCACTGCCAGGTGTCAGGGTTCTGAGTGCTGCCCCAAGGGCCTAGGGAGAGCAAGTTGCCCAGGCGAGGGTCAGGGTTCTTTTTCCCATAAGGTGCCCTGGCCCCATAAGGTGTCAAGGGGCAGGAACAAAGCCAAAGGGCCTGTGAAGGAACAGGGGCCAGGAGGAGTGCAATGTGAGGGCACAGTGGGGGGTCTGGGTGGGGGAAGAGAGGGGCAAGAGCCAGAACCCAAACAAGGAGCACAAGCAAAGGACTGACCCCCCCCAACAAAAAGGTATTAGGGACCCAATGAGCAGGAGGCCCCTGCTCCAGGAAAAAGCACAACAGGAGGGATGAAGGAGGGTACAGAGTGAACAGCCAGAGGAAGGGTGTTAACGGGGTGCGTGACAGGACTCCAGATAGGAGCCCAGGCTAAGTACCAACAGGAGGGCCCAGGTCAGGAAAAGGCAGGGAAGGGTGACAGTAGAGATATAAGGTTCAGGGAAGCCAAGGGGAATAGGATACTAGCCCCAGTGAGGCTCGCAGTCCAAGTCCAGGGAAACACAGAGCAAGATGGTCCCCCAGAGTCTCAACAAAGAAGGCAGGCCAGGGAATAGAAAGCCAAGAGCCAAGGCTTGGGCAAGGGGCTCAGGAGAGTGGAAAAGGCTTTGGAGGGTTGTCAGGGGATCCGGCACGGGGCAGGCAGGCTCCTAGCCCAGGGTGACTGCCAGGTTTCAGGGTTGTGGATGCAGGACCAAAGGCCCAGAGAGAGAAAGGGGCCCAGGCAAGGGGCAGGACTAAGTTTCCCATAAGTGGCCCTGGCCCAGATGAGAATCCAGGGACAAGGACCTGGAAAAGGAGGCCTGGCAAGTGAAGGTGGCCAGAAGGAGGGTAATGGGAGAGCATGGCGGGGGGATCTTGGTGGGTGTGTTGGGGGGGCAAGGTCCAGGATCCAAGCCAGGTGCCCAGGCAAAGGACCAACCTGACTCACCATGGATGAGGGACCCAAGGAGCAGGAGACCTGCAAGCGCCGGGAGAAAGCGAAGAGGAATGGGAGAAAGGGGCTACAGAAGGTACGTGGAGACAAAGGAAAGCACAACGGGCACCTAAGGGAGCACACTGGCAGTCCCAAGTAAGGGGCCTCCATGTCAGATCCAACAGGAAGAGATTCCACGCTATGCCAAGTGACATGAGGAACAATGTCAAGGGCTCATGTGAGCACCAGGCCTGGGGACTGAAGCACAAATGGTCAGGGTTAGGGAGGGTGGGTAGGGGCAGCATGCAAGGCTAGAGGGCAGGGGAGGGAAGGGAGTGCATCTCTCAGGGCTGGGTTGGAGCAAATTGCATGTTAACAGCTAGGACTCAAGGTTCAGGCAGCAAAGAGGACTCAGGCAAGGGACAGGGCTCTGTTTCCCATAGGGAGCCTTAAGGGTGTAGAGGCCAGCCAATTTGGCTCCTCTACCCAGGTGAGTACATCCTCAGAGAGCGACCTGGACCTAAGGAAGGTCAAAAGAGGGCACTCTGAGGGGATACCTGGCGTATGGAGGTTGTGGGGGTGGTCGGTTGGCAGCCTGGACCCATTTGAGGAGCACAGGCTAGGGAGAAGCAGGGAAAGCAAAGAGTCCCCTCAGTGCCGGTATACCATAGCATCAGTGGAACAGAGGGACAGCACAGGATGGGGTCTATAAAAAGAGGGCTAAAACCAAGGAAAGGGAAAGGGTCCCACAGAAGGGCAGCCAGGGGCTCAAGCAAGGAGCCATGCCCAGTAATGGAGAGCCAAGTGCTAGCATCGGGGCCAGGGTGAATGAAACGGGTATGGATGGGGAGGGGAGGGAGGGGAGAAATCTGAGAAGGTGGAGCAGTGGGAGGAAGGATGAAATCCCAGGTCCACTGTAGGGGGTCAATATTAGGTAGTAGGGCACAGGCTTGGGGAGGCCAAAGTGCCCAGACAAGGGGCAGGGCTACATTTTCCCAAAGAAAGCCCACAGGGTCACAAGGCTAGGTTAAGTACCTGGCCTGGTGAGCATCCTGGGAAGGGGATCAGGGAAGTGGGCCTGGGAGAGATAGAAACAACATGAGGGATGATGAGGGCACAGGCTCAAAGGCCACAGGACAGGTCTGGGTGGGATGGGGTCCAAGACCACTGCAAGGAGCTAAGACAAGGGACCTAGAGGAGGACCCATACCAAGGAAGGGCAGGACCAGTAAGGCGAGACTGTACTAGGATCCTTCAGTACAGGGAAGCCAAGGGGAGGAGAGAAGTGGCCCCATGAGGGGTCCTCAGACAAAGCCCAGAAAAGAAAGGAACAAAAAAGGCCACCAGAGGCTCAAGTGAGGAGCCAGGCTAGGTAATGGAGTGCCAAGGGCCAGGGATCGGGCAGGGGGTTTAGGAGAGTGGACAAGACTTGTGAGGGAAGGCAGGGGGTCCAGCAGGGTGCAGTCAGGCTTCAGACCCAGTGTCACAACAGGTATCAGGGTTCCTGGTGCAGGACCAAGTACCCAGAAAGAGTAAGTGGCCCAGGTGAAGGGCAGGGTTCTCTTTCTCATAAGGCGCTCTGGCCCAGATGAGAATCCATGGACAGAGACCTGGCAAAGGAGGCCTGGCAATTGAAGGGGGCCAGATTGAGGGCTATGGGAGGGCATGGACTGTGGTCACAGTGGGTGATTGGTGGGAGGTGAGCCAGGACCATATCCTGTTGCTTAGACAAGGTACCCACCCAAGCAACCCAAAACAAGGGACCCAAGGAGCTTAAGACTCACAAATAACAGGGGAATTCGTGAGTGGTTAAGGAGGATGGGCAGCACGAGGAGGATCATGATACAAAGGGAAGCAAGCTCAAGGGACACCTAGGGGAGCACTCTGGTGGGCACAAGCAAGGGGCCCCCAGTTCAGACCCAACAGGAAGAGAGTCCACGCTATGTGACGGGACATGCAGAAAGCGAACAGGGGCTCAAGGGAGCGCACAAGCCCGGGGACAGGAGCACCAAGGGTCTGGGTTAGCGAAGACTGGGATGGGGTAGGGGCAGCATGCAAAGCCAGAGGGCAAGGGAGTGAAGGAAGGGGATCTCTCAGGGCTGAGTTGGAGAAAGTCACATACTAACTGCCAGGCCTCAAGTTTCAGGTGGTGTAAAAGATGCAGCTGATGTCAGGGAAGTGTTTACCATAGAAAATTTTCAAGGTGGAGAGACCAGCCAATTCAGCTCCTCAGACCCAGGTGAGTAGATCCTCAGAGAGGAACCTGAACCAAACAAGGGGCAAAAGAGGGCACTGTGAGGGGATACCTGGCATATGGAGGTTGGCGTTGGGGTCAGTAATCAGCCAGGACCCATTCAAGGAGATGAAGCTAGAAAAAAGCAGGAGTAGCAGAGGGTTCAGGCAGTGCCAGGATACCACAACATGAGGGGATCAGAGGGGAGGCACAGAAGGGGGCTGGCAAAAGATGTCTGATACCAAAGGACAGGGACAGCGTCCTCAAAAATTTTGGGCAGGGGCTTGAGCAAGGAATAAGGCTCAGGAATGGAGAGCCAAATGTCAGCACCTGGGCCTGGGTGAATGAAAAGGAACATGGTTGGGGATGCACCAGGAGGGTAGTAAGTGGAATGGGTGGAAAAGAGAGAAAAGGTGCAGGTCCACTGCTGGGTATCAGGTTTGGGAGCAGGGAAAGGACTGAGGGAGTCTAAAGGGCCCAGGCAAGGGGCAGGGCTATGTTTTCTCAAAAGGAGCCTGCAGGACCAAGAGGTCAAGTACCCTGGCCCTGGAAATCATCCTGGGAAGGGCATCAGGAACTCAGGACTGGGAGAAACAGAAACAACAGGAGGGCTGAAGGAGGGCACAGCCTGAAGGGTTGCAGGATGGGTGGGGGTGAGGTGTGGCCCAGGAACCCAGCAAGGAGCCCAAGCAAGGGACTTAGAAGAGGGCCCAGTCCAGGGGAGAGCAGAGAAGGCCAGGGCCAGGAAGGCAGGACTGCACTGGGGTACTGCAATACAGGGAAGCCAAGGGGAGCAGGGAAGCGACCCTAGTGAGGGGCCCTTAGACAATGCCCAGAAAAGCAGTGAGCAAGGAGGGCCACCAGAGGCTCAAGAGAGGAGCCAGGACAGGGAACTGAGAGCCAAGGGCCAGGGATTGGGCAAGGGGCTCAGGACAGTGGACAAGATTTGGGAGTAAAGGCAGGGGATCCAGCAGGGGGAAGTCAGGCTCCACGCCCAGGGCTACCTCCAGGTTTTAGGACTCCTAGTGCCAGACAAAGCAACCAGGGAGAACACGGTTCCCAGGTGAGGGGCAAGGCATTCTTTCCCATAAGGCACCCTGGATCAGATGAGAATCTATGGCAATGGTCTTTGCAAAGGAGGCCAGGGAAAGGAAGGGGGACAGAAAGAGGGCAATGGGAGGGCAGGGCAGGCTTCTTGGTGGGTGCGCTGAGGAACGAGATCCAGGACACAAGCCAGGCACACAGAAAGGGACCCACCTGATCAGTGGTGATGAAGGACCCAAGGAACAGGAAACCCACGAGCACCAGAAAAGAGCATGAGGGGAAGGGCAGGATGGGGCTCCATGAGGACCAGGAGAAGCAAGGGGGACAAAGGGGAGCCCACTGGTGGGCCCAAGCAAGGGGCCCCCAGGTCAGACCCAATACGAAGAGTCTCCTTGCTATGCCAAGGGCCAAGAGGAATGTGGTCAGGGGCTCAGTTGAATGCCCAAGCCCAGGGATTGGAGCACAAATGGTCAGGGTTAGGGTGACCTGGGTTGTGGTGGGGCAGCATGCAAGGACAGAGGGCAGGGAAGGAAAGGGATGGGATCACACAGGGCTGGGTTGAAGCAAGTCCATGTTAACTGATAGGCCTCAAGTTTCAGACAGTGAAGGGGACTCAGGTGAGTGGCAGAGCTGTTTCCCATAGGGAGCATTCAGTGTGCAGAGACCACTCAGTACTGCTCCTCTGCCCCAGGTAAGTAGATCCTCAGAGATGGAACTGGACTAAAGAAGGGGCCAAAGAGGGTACTGTGAGGAGATAACAGGTGTGTGGAGGTGGGGGGTGTTGGGCTGCCAGACCCATTTGAGCAGCATAGGCTAGGAAGAAGTGGGGGGAACAGTGGTTCTGGGCAGTGCCAGGTTACCACAACATGAGAGGATCAGAGGGGAGGCACAGGAGGGGGCTGACAAAAGGGGTCTAAAACCAAGGGACATGGAAAGGGTCCTCGAGAAGGGCAGCCAGGGGCTCAAGCAAGGAGCCAGGCCCAGTAATGGAGAACCCAGTGCTAGCACCTGGGCCTGTTTGATGAAAAGAAACATGGTTAGGCAGGGGCAGAAGGGGATAACAGGGAGCTGGTGGCACAGGGGGAGGAGGGCTTAAGGTCCAGGTCCACTGCAGGGTGTCAGGGTTTGGGAGCAGGTCCCGGGATAAGGGAGGCGAATGTGCCCAGGCAAGGGGCAGGGATACATTTTCCAAAAGGGAGCCCACAGGGCCAATAGGCCAGGTCAAGTTCCCTGGCTTGGGTGACCATGCTAGGAAGGATATCAGGAGCCGTCTTGGCAGAGACAGAAACAACAGGAGGGCCAAAGGAGGGCCCAGCCTGAAGGGCCTCAGGACGTGTGTGGGTGGGGTGGGGGCCAGGAACCTGGCAAGGAGGCCAGGAAAGGGATCTAGAGGAGGGCTCAGGTGAGTGGAGAGCAGAAAATGCCAGGCTGGGAAGGCAGGGCTGCACTAGTATACCACAGTACAGGATAGCCAAGGGAAATGGCCTCAGCGAGGGGCCTCAAACAATGCCCAGGGACTGGGTCCTCTAGAAGGGCAGACAGGTGCTGAAGAATGTAGTGGGGCCCAGTGATGGAGAGCCAAGTGCTAGCACCTGGGCCTAGCAGGACATGGTTGTCTGTGGTTCCTCTTATACCTCTGCAGCCTGGGTAGATTGGACTGGCTCCTCTAGGTGAGACCCCTCCCACCTTGGTGTCTAGGCTAGGTTGTATTCTGCCTACACCCATGTAGAGGGGACTCACCCCTACAGTCATGAGATCCCTTCCACCTGGGTTGCCAGTGTGTGTGAGAGGGGCTAGTGTACAGCTGCAGCCAGGGTAGTAGGGACATGCCACTCCAGGTGGGTTACCCCTTTCACCTGTGTCAAGGGGATCTCATATCTAGGCAGCCAGAGTAGCAGGGACTGCCCTTCTAGGCAAGAAACCCCTCACACCTGGGTGCCTGTGGGGGGGCTTATACCACCGAGTCAGGGTAGTAGGGACTCACCCCTCCAGGTGAGAGACCCTTTCCACATGGATGTCACTGGAGCTCCTATACCACTGCAGCCAGGTTAGAGGGGACTCAAACCTCCAGTCGGGAAACCCCTCCCACCTGGGTGACAGGGGGAGCTCCTGTATCTCCCAGCCAGGGTAGAGGAGACTCTCTCCTCCAGTTGGGAGACACCTCCCATGTTGGTGTCCTGGGAGCTCTCATATGGCAACAGCTAAAGTAGAGGGGACTCATCCCTCCAGGTGGGAGACCCCTCCCACCTGGGTGCTGGGGTCTTGTAAAGCTTGTATACAACCAAAGCCAGGGTAGAGGGGACTTGCCCCTCTAGTCGGAAGACCCCACCCAACTGGGGAAACTTGTATATCTTCACAGCCAGGGTATCAGGGATTTCCTGCTCTAGGTGAGAGACTCTTCTTACCAGGGTGTCAGGGGGAACTCTTATCCTGCAACAGCACTGGTAGAGGGTATTCGCCCTTCCAGGCAGGGTACCTCTCCCTCCTGGGTGTTTGGGGGAGCTCTTACACTGCCACAGCAAGAGTAGAGGAGACGTGCCCCTCTAGGCAGGAGACCTCTTTCACTTGGGTGTCCAGAGGAGCTCCTATACTGACAAAAGAAGGGTAGGGGAAACTCGCCACTCCAGGTGGGAGACACCTCCCACCTGGGTTTCAGTTGGAGCTAGTATACTGGGCCAGCGAGGGTAGAGAGGACTCGCCCTTCCAGGTTGGAGACCCTGCCCACCCAAGTGTGGGTGGAGGAGCTCATATATCACTGTAGCCAGGGTAGTGGGGACTCGTCCCTCCAGGCAACAGAAACCTCTCACCTGGGAATGGGGGTAACTCCTATACCATCTTAGCAAGGGTAGATGGGACTCGCCCCTCCAGGTGGAATGGCCTTCCTCTCCGGGCAGGGGACCCCTCATACTAGGGTAGGAGGGGGCTCTTATACCCCCAAAGCCAGAGTTTAGGGGACTTGACCTTTCAAGCGGGAGACCCTCCCACCTAGGTGTTGCAGGAGTGCCTATACCTCTGCAGCCAGAGTAGTGGAGACTCGCCTCTCCAGGCAGGAGACCCCTTCCACAAGGGTGTCATGGGGAACTTGTAGACTAACTTAGACAAGGTAGAGAGGGCTTGCCCTTCCAGGTGGGAGACCCCTCCAACCTGGCTGTCATCTGGAGCTCGTATATCACCCCAGCCATGGTAGAAAGTACATGTCCCTCCGGGCGGGAGACCTCTCCCACCAAGGTGTCAGTGGGAGCTCTTATACCACCACAGCCAGGATACAGGCCTTCCATGCAAGAGACCCCTCCCACCTGGGTGTCTGGGGCAGCTTGTATACCTCCACAACTAGGGTAGAGGGTACTCACTGCTCCAGTCGGGAGACCCTTCCCACCTGTGTGCCAGGGGGATATTTTATACCACCACAGCAAGGGTAGAGGGGACTTTCTCATCCAGGCTGGAGACCCCGTCCACCTGGGTGTATGTGGGGGAGATCCTATACCACCACAGCCAGGGTAGAGGGGACTCTCCCTGCCAGACAGGAGACCTCTCCCACCTGGGTTTCAGGGGGAGCTATTATACTGCTTCACACAGGTTAGAGGAGACTTGCCCCTCCAGGAGGGATACCCCTTTCACCTGGGTGTCCTGGGGAGGTCCTCTACTGCTGGAGCCAGGGTAGAGTGGAGTCTCTCCTCTAGGTGAAAGAACCCTCCCACCTGGGTGTCAGGGGGAGTTCCTGTACCTCTGTATCCAAGGAAGAGGGGAATCACCCCTCCAATCGTGGGACCCCTCCAACCTGGGTGTCTGGGGGAGCTTGATTTATGCAACAACCATGGTAGAGGGGACTCGCCTCTACAGGCGGGAGACACCTTTCACCTGGATGTCAGGGGGAGCTCCTTTACTGGCAGAGCCAGGGTAGAGTGAACACGTCCCTACAGGCAGAAGACCCCTCCTTCCTGGGTGTATTGAGAGCTCGTATATAGCAAGAGAAAAATAAGAGGGGACTCTCCATTCCAGGCAGGATACCTCTCTCACGTGGGTATCTGGGATACATTGTATATCACCAAAGCCAGGGTAGAGATGACTCATTGCTCCAGGCAGGAGACCCCTCACACCTGGGTGTCAGGGGGAAATCCTTTATAGCATCAACCATGATAGAGGGAACTCACCCCTACAGGGGAGAGAGCCATCCAACCTGGGTGTCAGGGAAAGCTAGTATAAAACTGCAGCCAGGGTAGAAGGAACTCGCTCCTTCAGGTGGGAGAACCCTCCCATCTTGGTGTGGTAGGGGAGCTCCTATACCACAGCAGCCAAATTAGAGGGGACTCACCCCTCAAAGCAGGAGACCCCTCCCACCTGGGTGTCTGAGAGATGGTACAACTCTTCAGCCAGGGTAGAAGGAAGTCACCTCTCTATCAGGGAGTCGATCACACCTGGTTGTCAGGGAATCTCCTTAACAGTAGCCAAGATAGAGTAGACTCACCCCTCCAGGCGGAAGACCCCTCCCACCTGAGTGTCAGGTGGAGCTCATATAGTCCAGCAGCCAGGGTATAGGCAAGTCACACCTCCAGGTGAGAAACACCTCCCACCTGGTAATGGGAGTAACTCCTATACCACCTTAACCAGGGTAGATGGGACTCACCCCTCCAGGCAGAAGATGCCTCCCCCAAACCTGGGTGTCAGGTGGAGCTCATATACCCCAGCAGCCTAGGTAGAGGCGACTTGCACCTCTAGGTGAGAGACACCTTCCACCTGGGAAGGGAGGTAACTCCTATACTTCCTTAGCCAGGGTAGGGGGGAATTGCACCTCCAGGCGAAAGACACCTCCCCCATTGGTGCCTGCTGAGGTGGGGATCTTATAGACCGGTATATGGGGTAGCAGCGAATCACCCCTCCAGGCGGGAGACCCCTCCCTCCTGGGGGTAGGAGGGGACTCTTTTACCCCCGCAGCCAGGGTTGAGGGGACTCGCCTCTTCAGGTGGGAGGCCCTCCCACTAGGTGTGGGGGTGGAGCTAGTATACTGCTGAAGCCAGGGTACTGCAGACTCACCCTTCCAGGCAGGAGACCTCTCTCACCTGGGTGTCTGGGGTAGCTTGCATACCACTGCAGCAAGGGCAGAATGGACTCGCTTTTCCAGGAGGGAAACCCCTTCCACGTGGGTGTCCTGGGGAGCTCCTATACCGCTGAAGCCAGGGTAGTAGGGACTCACATCTCTAGGTGGAGAACCCTCCCACCTGGGTGTCAGGGGGAGTTCCTACACTGCTGCATCCAGGAGAGATTTGCTCTTCCAGTAGGGAGACACCTCCCACCTGTGTGTCTGGGTGGGCTCCTATACATCCACACCCAGGGTAGTGGGGACTCGACTCTCCAATTGCGAGACCCAGAGTGTCCCAGAGAGCTTCATTACTGCAGCAGCCAGGGTGGAGGGGACTCTCCCCTACAGGTGAGAGACCTCTCCCACCTGGGTCTCTGGGGGAGCTCCTATACTGGCACAACCAGAGTAGTGGAAACACGCCCTACCAGGGTGTACTGGGAGTTCTTGTATGGCAAGAGATAAAGTAGAGTTGATTCCCCCTTCTATCCAGGATACCACTCCCCCCTGGGTGTCTTGGAGAACTTTTATACAGCCACAGCCAGGGTAGAAGGGACTCATTGCTCCTGTCGGGAGATCCCTAAAACCTGGGTTTCTAGGGAAGTTCTTATACCCTGTGCCAGTGAAGAGGGTACACACCACTCCAGTCTGGAAACCAAATAATTTTGGTGTCAGCGGGAGCTCCTATACCGTCAGTACCAGGGGAGAGGGGACTTGACCCTCCAGGCGGAAGATCTCTTCCACCTGGTTGTCAGGGGAGTTCATATACTGCCACGAGTAGGTAGAGGGGACTCACCACTGGAGGAGAGAGACCCCTCCCACCTGGGTGTAGGGGGAACCTCCTATACCACTGCAGCCAGGGTAGAGGGGACATGCATCTCCAGGTCGGAGACCCTCCCACCTGGGTGTCATGGGGAGATCTTTTACCAGAGCAGCCAGAGTGGAGGGAACTTGCCCCTCCAGGCAAGAGACCCATCAAATCTGGGTGTCAGGGAAAGGTAGTAAACCACTGCAGCCTTGTAAAGGGGACTTTCCTCTTCAGTCGGGAGACTCCTCTCATCTGGGTATGTGGAGGAGCTTATATACCACAGCAGCCAGCATAGAGGGGACTCGCCCCTCTAAGCAGGAGACCCCTCCCACCTGGGTGTCTGGGAGAGCTGGTACACCCCCTTAGCTAGGGTAGAGGGAAGTCACCACTTTAGGTGGGAGACCCCTCCCAACTGGGTGTCAAGGGAAATTATTTAACCTATGGCAGCCAGGGTAGAGTGGACTCGCCCCTCCAGGCATAAAATGCCTCCCACATGGGTGTCAGGTAGAGCTCATATAGCCCAGCAGCCACAGTAGCGGCAACTCGCACCTCCAGGTGAGAAACACCCTCCACCAGGGAATGGGAATAATTCCTATACCCCCTTAGCCTGTGTAGAGGAGACTCGACCTGTTAGGCGGATGATCCCTTCCACCTAAGTGTTAGGTGGACCTCATATACCTCAGCAGCCTGGATAGAGGCAACTCACATCTCCAGGCGAGAGACACTTCCCTCCTGGGAATGGGAGTAACTCCTATACTGCCTTAGCCAGGGTAGAGGGGACTTGCCCCTCCAGTCGGGAGATGCCTTATACATGGGTGTCTGGCAAGGGGGGGTTCCTATACAGCTGCAGCTGAGGTAGCAGCGACTCACCCCTCCAAGCGGGAGACCCCTCCCTACTTAGGGTAGG
The DNA here is from genome assembly GCF_001458135.2 of Marmota marmota marmota. Classification (NCBI taxonomy): domain Eukaryota; kingdom Metazoa; phylum Chordata; class Mammalia; order Rodentia; family Sciuridae; genus Marmota; species Marmota marmota. The sequence goes on along the minus strand of NW_026002914.1, from coordinate 982,678 downwards.
AGGGGGCTATTATACCCCCCCAGCCAGGGTTGAGGGGACTGGCCCTTTCAGGCAGGAGACCTTCCCACCTGGGTGTCACAGAGAACTTGTAAACCACCTTAACCAGGGAAAAGGAGACTCGCCCATCCAGGCGGGGTACCCCTCCCACCTGAGTGTCTGGGTGAGCTCCTATACCTCCACAGCCAGGATAGTGGGGACTTGCCCGTCCAATCTGGAGACTCCTCCTTCCTGGGTGTCTGGAAGAGCCTGTGTACAGTCACAGCCAGGGTAGAGTTGACTCATTGCTCCAGGTGGGAGACTGTTCCCATCTGGGTATCTGGGGGTCCCCTATACCCCTGCAGCCAGTGTAGAGGACACTCGCTCCTTCATTCGGGTGACCCCATATCTTGGGTATTGGGGGAGCTCCTATATAGCCAGAGCTAAGGGAGTGGGGACTCAACCCTTCAGGTGGAAGATTCCTTTCACCTGGTTTTCAGCGGTGTTCATATACTGCCATAGCAGGGTAGAGGGGACTCGCCATTCAAGGCGGTAGATCCTTCCCACCTGGGTGTAGGGGGACCTTTTATACCACTGCAGCCAGAGTAGAGGGGACTCATCTGTCCAGGTCCGAGACCCTCCCACCTAGATGTCCTGAGGAGATACTTTACTGACTCAGCCAGTTTAGAGGCAATTTGCCCCTGCAGACAAGGGACCCATTCAATCAGGTGGTCAGGGAAAACCAGTAAACCACTGCAGCCAGGATATAGGGAACTTGCCCCTTCAGGAGGGAGACCCTTCTCATCTGGGTATAGGCGGGGCTAGTATACCACAGCAGCCAGAATAGAGGGGACTTGCCCCTCCAAGCAGGAGACCCTTCCACCTGGGTGTCTGGGAGTGCTGGTACAGCCACTCAGCCAGGGTACAGGGAAGTCACCCTCTAGGCTAGTGACCCCTCCCACCTGGGTGTCAGAGGAAGCTCCTTATCTACTGCAGACAGGGTAGAGTGGACTCGCACTTCCAGGTGGAAGACTCCTCCCACCTGGGTGTCAGGTCGAGCTCATATACTCCAGCAGTCAGGATAGAGGCAACTTGCCCTCCAGAAGATAGACACCTCCCACCTGTGAATGGGGGTAACTTCTATACAGCATTAACAATGGTAGAGGGGACTTTCCCCTCCAGTCAGGTGAGGCCTCTCACATGGGTGTCTGTTGAGGGGGCATTTGTATGCAGCTGCAGCTGGGGTAGCAATGACTTGCACCTACTGGCAGGAGACCCATCCCTACTGAAGGTAGGAGGGGGCTCTTATATCCTCGCAGCCAGGTTAGAGGGGACTCGCCCCCCCAGGCGAGACTCCCATACAACCTGGGTGTCATTGAAAGCTAATAAACCACTACAGCCAGGGTACAGGGGACCTGCCCTTTCAGGTGGGTGACCCCTCACATCTGGGTATGGAGTGACTCATATACAACAGCAGCCAGAATAGAGAGGACTCGCCCCTTCAAATAGGAGACCTTTCCCATCTGGGTGTCTGGGAGAGCTGGTAACCCTCTCATCCAGGGTATAGGGAATCACCCCTCTAGGCTGGAGACCCCTCCCACCTGGGTGTCAGGGGAAGCTCATTAACTGCTACAGCCAGGGTAAAGTGGACTTGACCCTCCAAACGGAAGACCCGTCCTACCTAGGTTACAGATGGAGCTCATATACCCCAGCAGCCAGGGTAGAGGCAACTCGAACCTCCAGGAGATAGAGACCTACCACTTGGGGATGAAGGTTACTCCTATATTGCCTTAGCCTGGGTAGAGGGGACTTGCCCCTCCAGTCAGTTGAACCCCATAATCTGGGTATCAGGAGAGCTCCTATACTGCCAGAGCCAGGGGAGAGGGGACTCGAACCTCTAGTCAGAATATCCCTTCCACCTGGCTGTCAGGGGAGTTCATATTCTCAAACAAGCAGGGTAGAGGGGACTCGCCACTGGAGGAAGGAGACCCCTCCCACCTGGGTTTAGGGGGACCTCTTATACCACAGCAGGCAGTGTAGAGAGGACTCACCCCTTTAGGAGAGAGACCAATCCATCCTGGGTGTCAGGGAAAAGTAGTAAACCACTGCAGCCAGGGTAGAGGGGATTCGCCCCTTCAGGTGGGAGACCACTAGCATCTGGGTATGGGGGGGAGCTCCTATACAACAGCAGCCAGAATAGAGGGTACTCGCCCTTCCAAGCAGGAGACCCATCACACCTGGGTGTCTGGAAGAACTGGTATAATCCCTCAGCCAGGGTAGATGGAAGTCACCCATCTAGGCAGGAGACCCCTTTCACCTGGGTGTCAGGGGAAGATCCTTAACCACTGCAGCCAAGGTAGAGTGGACTCGCCCCTCCAGGTAGAAGACCCTTCCCACCTGGGTGTCAAGTGGAGCTCATATAGCCCAGCAGCCAGGGTACAGGCAACTTTTACCTGCAGGTGAGAAACACCTCCCACCTGGGAGTGGGAGTAACACCTATACCCCCTTAGCCCATGTAGAGGCGACTCGACCCTCCAGCAGGAAGACTCCTCCCACCTGGGTGTCTGTGAGAACTTGTATACAGCCACAGCCAGGGTAGAGGTAACTCATTGCTCCAGGTGGGAGACTGTTCCCATCTGGGTGTCTGGGGGATCTCCTATACTCCCGCAGCCAATGTAGAGGAGACTCGCTCCTCCATTCAGGAGACCCCATATCTTGGGTGTTGGGGGAGCTCCTATACAGTCAGAGCCAAGGGACTGGGGACTTGACCTTCCAGACGGAGGATCCCTTCCATCTGGTTGTCAATGAAGTTTATATACTTCAATATCAGGGTAGAGAGTACTCACCATTCAAGGTGGTAGACCCCTTCTACCTGGGTGTAGATTTTTTACTGCCCCAGCCAGGGTAGAGGGGATTCACCCCTCCATGTAGGAGACACCTCCCACCTGGGTGTCTGGAGGAGCTGGTAATCCCCTTAGCCAGGGTAGAGGGAAGTCACCCCTCTAGGCAGGAGATACCTCCCACCTGGGTATCAGGGAATCTTTTTAACCTCCCACCTGGGTATCAGGGAAGCTTTTTAGCATAGAGTGGACTCACCCCTCCAGGCTGAAAACCCATTCCACCTGGATGTCAGGTGGAGCTCAAATACCCCAGTAGCCAGGGTAGAAGAAATTTGCACATTCACATGAGAAACACCTCCCACCTGGGAATGGAAGTAACTCCTCTACTGCCTTAGCCAGGGTAGAGGAAACTTACCCCTTCAGGCGGTAGACCTCTCCCACATGGGTGTCTGCTGAGGGAGGATTCATATACAGCTGCAGCTGGGGTAGCAGCAACTCACCTCTCCAGGTGGGAGGCCCCTCACTCCTGGGGTGTGGAGGGTGCTCTTATACCCCCGCAGCCAGGGATGAGGGGACAGGCGAGAGACTATTCCACCTGGGTGTGGGGGGAAGCTCGTATACCGCTGCAGCCAGGCTAGTGGGGACTCACATCTCCAGGCAGGAGACCCCTCCCACTTGGGTGTTGTGGGGAACTTATATATCACCTTAGCCAGGATAGAGGAGACTCACCCATCCAGGCAGGATTACCCTACAACCTGGCTGCCAGCTGGAGCTCTTATACCACCATAGTCAGGCAAGAAAGTACTTGCCCCTCATGGTGGGAGACCCCTCCCACCAGGGTGTCAGGGGGAGCTCATATACCGCCAGAGCCAGGATAGAGGGGACTGGCCCCTCCAAGCAGGAGATCCCTTCCACCTGGGAGTCAGGGGGAGCTCTTATACCACTGCAGCCATGGTAGAGGGTACTTTCCCCTTCAGGCGGGAGACTCCTCCCATCTCTGTGTCCGGGGGAGCTCCTATACCACCACAAGTGGGGTAGAGGGAACTCTAACCTCCAGAAGGGAGACCCCTTACACCTAGGTTTCCTGGGGAGCTCCTATACAGCTGAAGCAGGTTAGAGGGGATTGTAGCCTCCTGGTGGGAGACTCTTCCCAATTGGGTAACAGGGGAGCTTTTATATTGCAGCAGCCAGGGTAAAGGAGACTGGCACCTCTAGGCGGGAGACTCCTTTCACCTGGGTGTCAGGAGGAGTTCCTATAGGGCTGCAGCCATGTTAGATTGGACTTTCCCTTCCAGTCTGGAGACCCCCTCCTACCTGAGTGTCTGGGTGAGCTCTTATACCTCCGCAGCAAGGGACTTGTCCCTCCAATCGGGAGACCCCCTCCCACCTGGGTGTCATGGGGAGCTCCTTGCTGCCACAGCCAGGGTAGAGCGAACCCGCCCCTGCAGGCAGAAGACCCCTCCCACCTGGATGTATTGGGACCTCTTATATGGCAAGAGCTAAAATAGAGGGGACTCACATTCCACTCAGGATATAGCTCCCACCTGGGTGTCAGGGGAGCTTGTTTACCGCCAAAGCCAGGATAAAGGGGACTCACCTGTTCATGAGGAAGACCACTCTCACCTGTGTGTAGGGGAGTGCTTGTATATCACATTAGCTTGGGTAGAGAAGACTTGCCCCTCCAGGTGGGAGACACTCCCACCTGGGTGTCTGGGAGAGCTTGTATACGGCCACAGCCAGGGGAGAGGGGACTCGCCCCTCCAAGCATGAGACCCCTTCCACCTGGTGTCCAGGGGAGCACCTATACAGCCACAGGCATGGTAAAGGGAACTCCATTCTCCAGGTTGGAGTCTCCTCACACCTGCTTGTCAGAAGAACTCCTCTACCACAGCAGCCAGGGTAGAGGGAACTCACCCCTCCAGGCAGAAGACCCCTCTCACCTCGGTGTTGCCAGTGGACTCCTATAATCTTGCAGTCAGAGTAGTGGGGACTTGCCCCTCCAGGCAGGAGACACCTCTCATCTGGGTGTCTGGGGGAGCTCTTATACCACCGCAGCCATGGGAGAGGGTACTTTCCATTTCAGGCGGGAGATCCCTCTCACTTTGGTGTCTGGGGAGCTCGAATACCGCCTCATCCAGGGTAGAGGAGACTTGCAGCTCCACTCGGGAGACCCTTCCAACCTGTGTGTCAGGGGGATCTCCTATACCGCCACAGCCAGTATAGAGGAGACTTGCCCATCCAGGTGGGAGACCTCCTCCCACCTGGGTGTGTATGGGGAGCTTGTATACCGCCACAGCCAGGGTAGAGGGGACTCACCCCTCCAATAGCAAGACCCCTTCTACCTTGGTGTCCCTGGGTTTTCCTGTACTGCTGAAGCCAGGGTAGAGGAAACTCGCACCTCTAGGCGGGAGACCCCTCCAACCTGGGTATCAGGGGGAGTTCCTATACCTATACCACTGCAGCCAGGGTAGAGAGGACTTGCCCTTCTAGTCGGGAGACACCTCCCAACTTGGTGTCTGGGTGATCTCCTATACCTCTACAGCCAGGATAGAGGGGACTTGCCCCTCCAATAGGGAGACCAATGCCATCTGGGTGTCCTGGGGTGTTTGATTACTGCAGCAACCAGGGTAGAGGGGAATTGCCACTATGGGTGGGTGTCCCCTCTTACCTCGGTGTAGGGGGGGAGCTCCTATATGGCCACAGCTGGGGTAGAGGGAACACGCCTCCCACTTAGGTGTACTGGGAGCACTTATATGGCAAGAGCTAAAGTAGAGTAGAGGGGACTTGCCCTTCGGGGGGGGGACCCCTCCCAGCTGGGTGTCGGGGGAGCTTATATATCGCCAAAGCCAGAGTGGAGTGTACTCACCTGTACATGTGGAAGACCACTCCCACCTGTGTGTAGGGAGGTGCTTGTATACTGTCTTAGCCAGGGTAGAGAAGACTTGCCACTCAAGGTGGGAGAACCCTCCCACCTGGGTGTTTGGGGGAGCCTGTATACCGCCAAAGCCAGGGTAGAGGGGACTCATTGCTCCAGGCGGGAGACTCCTCCCATCTGGGTGTTGGGGGAGCTAGTATAGCCCCACAGCCAGTGTAGAGAGGACTCGCCTCTCCAGTCGGGAGACCTCATAACGTGGGAGTCAGGGGAGCTCCTATACAGCTCGAGATAGGGGAGAGGGGACTCGACCATCCAGGCGGAAGATCCCTTCCACCTGGTTGTCAAGGGAGTTCATATACTGCCACAGGCAGGGTAGAAGGGACAAGCGACAAGAGGCGGGAGACCCCTTTCACCTGGGTGTAGGGGGTAGCTCCTATACCACTGTAGTCAGGGTAGAGGGGAAACGTCTCTCTAGGTTGAAGACTCCTCACAACTGGGTTTTGGGGGGAAATTGTATTCCGCCTTACCCAGGGTAGAGGGGACTCACACCTGAAGGCCAAACATCCTTTCCATCTTGTTGTCAGGGGAGTTCATATACTGCCACAGGCCGAGAGGAGGGGACTCACTACTCAAGGCGGGAGACCCTCCCACCTGGATGTCAGGGGGAGATCCTTTAACGCTGCAGCCATTGTAGAGGGGCTTGCCCTCCAGGGGAGAGACCCATCCAAAGTGAGTGTCAGGGAAAGCTAGTATACCACTGCACCAAGATAGAGGGGACTTGCACATCCAAGCAGGAGACCCCCTCCCACCTGGGTATCTGAGTGAGATGATACACCCCTCAGCCCAGGTAGAGGGAAGTCACCCCTCTAGGAGGGAGACCCCTCCCAACTGTGAATCAGGGGAAACTCCTTAACTACTGCAGCCAGGGTAGAATGGACTGGCCCCTCCAGGCAGAAGACCCCTCTCTCCTGGGTGTGAGCTGGAACTTATATACCCCAGCAGCCCTCATAGAGGAAATCACACCTCCAGATGAAAACACCTCCCACCTGAGAATGGGAGTAACTCCTATACCTCCTTAGCCAGGGTAGAGGGGACTTGCTCCTGCAGTGGGCAGACTTCTCCCACCTGGAGGTCAGGTGGAGCTCATATACCCAGGCAGCCAGGGTAGAGGCAACACACACCTCCAGTCAAGAGACACTTCCCACCTTGGAATGGGGTTAACTCTAATACAGGCTTAGCCTGTGTAGAGGGGACTCACCCCTCCTGGTGGGAGACCCCTGCACCTGGGTGTCTGATGATGGTGGGTGCTTATGCAGCTTAACCTAGGGTAGCAGTGACTCACCCCTCCAGGCCAGAGAACCCTCCCTCCTGGGGATAGGAGGGGCTCTTATACCCCCACAGCCAAGGTTGAGGGGACTTGCCCCTTCAGGCGGGAGACCCTCCTGCCTGGGTGTGGGAGGCTAGCTTGTATACCGCTGCAGCCAGGGAGAGGGGACTCAACCCTCCTGTCAGGATACCCCTCCCACCTTGTTTTCTAGGGGAAATTATATACCACCTTAGCCAGGGTAGAGGAGACCCGACCATCCAGGCAGCAGACCTCTCCAACCTGGCTGTCTGTGGGAGCTCATATACCACCACAACCAGGGTAGAATGTACTTGCCCCTCCTGGCAGGAGACCCCTTCCACCAGAGTATCAGGGGTGAAAGGAAAGTGACCACAACACTTGCAGTGACCACTGCTTTATTGCACCAGTGACAAAGAGGAGAAAGGGAGAGAGAGAGAGAGAGAGAGAAGAAAGAGAGAGCAAGGGAGAGTGAAAGCAAGAGAGGGAGACAGAGAGAGCGAGACAGGGGAGCCCAGCAGGAGGGAGTTTTTATAGCCAAATTCTATTGGGGTCTCTGGGTCTACAAGCTGCCTTGTTGGCGGACAATGATTTGACCACACAGTAGTTGTTAAGGGTGTCATCTTCTGCCTTCAGGCAGATGGGGCAGGGGTCAGATGTGGGTTTCTGTTGCACCAGACAAGTGGGGGTAGAGTATTCAGCCTTGAGTGGGGTTGAGTATTCAGACTTGATGCAAACAGGTGATAAAGGACCAGACACAGGGGTGTTTGAGTGCTTGGGTTATCCTTCAGACAACTTAGTTCAGCCTGTCCTGCACCTAACATTTCTCAGTTTTTGTTTTTCTAAGTTAAGGGGGTGGGGGAGTGGTGAAAAACCATTTGGATACTTGCTGCTGAGAGGGTGGAATGTAGAGCAGTGGAATGTTCAGGGACAGGCTTGGTAACACCAGGGTGGCTAGAGATAACATCCAGAGGCTATAGACAGTTATCTCAGAAGGGCAAAGTCCATAAGGTTCCTTGAAACCATAGGTTGTCAATGGCATCAAATCATTTCTGACTGGAGGAGATCCTTGGTATCAGCCATTGTTCCTATCATAGGGACTCTAGGAAGTATTGTAGGTGGTTTAGTTGAATTCAGTAAAGTTAAGGGTGACTGCCTAATTGCAGTCAGTGGAAGAGCAATTGCCTTGACACATAAATTGAGAGTGGGTGGTGTTATCCTTGTGCCAAGTTGCTTGGATGTTAAAGCGCCATCTGTGGTTGGGATAGAAAGGAAAAATTAGGGTCTGTGGGGAATGTGGAGCCTGTAAGTGACTATGAGGCTTTTGGAGACTAGTTGAAAAATCTGAGAAGTGAAGTCTGGTCCATTGCCTGAATGGGAATGATCTCCTCAATGAGGATGGAGGCAATGGTGTCAGGAATTTCCCTACATGTAGGGAAGGCTTTTATACAACCTAAAAAAGAATCAACAAAAGTAAGTAGGTAGTGAAGCTTTTTGTGCCTAGGCATGTGAGTGAAGTTGATCTACCAGTCTTTGTCTGGCTGGTAGCTCCTCGTCTGATGTGTGGGGAGTTTAGATTTGATGCTTCCTTGTGGGGATACTGTAGAACAGACAAAACAAGTTAAGTGAACCTGCTGGAAAGTAGTTCTTATTCCTAGGAAGTGAAAGAGGGGTTGTAAAAACTGGAAAAGGGGTTAGAGAGGGTTTTAGATGGGTGCAGAGTCTCTGGAGCCAGAGGAGATGGTCAGGAGTCGTAGGTCTCTGTCTTGGGCATCAGGGCTGGTAGTCATAAAGAAGTAGTTGATTGACCAGCTATTTGGTGAATTCGTGTATCTGATCTTGCAGGAACTTCTGTAGGCAATTTAATGGTCATGGTCCTATTAGGAGAAACATAAATTTGACTAATAGGAGTCCTGCAAGGGGGATGATCCAAGGCCATACTTGACTGAACATTCCCCATGGAGCCTGCTGGCCTAGTTCCTATCTCCTCTTTTATAGCTGTTCTTGTCCTTCATTACTCCCAGGAATGACTGTGTTTTCGCTTAACTCTTTTTCGTATTTGTTTAAGATCAAGCTGGTAAAATTGACTTGATTTCTATCTATTTTTAAGTGTCAGCCAAGTTTCCATAGGGGTCACTCGTGGGGGAACTTGAGAGAAGATTCTTAGTTCTGCTAGTGCCATTGCGCTAGGATGGGTCCAGGTGTTGCTTGAACATTTGGCTTCCCTTGGAAGCATCAGGAATGTCTCATGTCTCCAGTGACCTTCCTATTCACAGCAAATGCTCTGATTGGCTTTTCATTCTCCAGTGGTCTCATTAATATCCCTGATCAGGAGGTTATGTGGACCAGAGTTGCAAAGCTCTTTAGAGAAGTTCTCTGTTCCCTAGATTCAGACTGACTCAGAGGGTAAGAGCCAAATATTGGTTTTCTTGGCCATTTTAATTTAAGACTTGATTTTAAACATCCAGCAAAGTCAGTTTCATCAGTCTTAAATTAAGAGTAAGAGTATTGGGCTTTAGCTGAAATCTAGCCTACTTTTGAGTCATTCTGTCATGTAGTAAGATGGGACATAGAGCCTTATCTCAGGTAAGGCAGGGCTCGTTATAAATTTTTGGTAAAGTGTTCTAGTATTGAAGCTGATCTTTGCTTTTAAATATCATTTTATAAAGTTTACATATATTGTTGTTCGAGGTCACATGAATATTAGATAACACAATATGATATTACATTTAAATTGTACCCCAGTTTATAGAATTTTATGTTAATCTTATTGATAACAGGTCCAGTTATAGAAAATTAAATGATATAAATAAATCTGCAATATGTTACTTTTATAAGCCTAAAATTACCATGCAACCTTTTGGAGAACACTAGCTTGATATAATTTTTTTAAAGCTTCTATATTAAAGATTTATATACATGGAAAATATGAACACATTTAATATACAAAGAAGAGTAATAGTACCACAATTACTATTAAAGTTTTTACATTAATAAAGTTTAGCTCTTAAAGAAATAACATATTACAATATTGCAAAATAACAATTGTTGTTTAATCCTAGTTGTATAATGCTTAATTCCTTCAAGATTATTTTCTCAAAAAACTTACATATATAAACCACTTTCACAGACCTTCTTAATCACTTACTTAAACATATATAGCCAACCTATACAGACCTTCTTTATCACTTACTTAAACCCTCTTATTTACTTAATCATATAGACTTTCTTATCCAGAAACTTTTTTTCCCTTCTATTAAATCCATACCAAGAAACTTCTAATTTCTCTTTCCCTTGTGTTAACCCCTTCTTTATTCACATTTTGAAACAGTCCTTGTAAATTTCTGAATTTAGTCAAAACATTCCATTTTAATAAGAGATATTTTGTTATTTTCAGTACACAATTAATCACATCTGTTTACCATTTCACAAAAACATAAACAGTATTTAAGTATAAAGAATTATACTATTGTTGGGATGGACAAGAGGCAAGCCACCTAAGATAGTACCAAAATGGGGAAACAGTTTCATTTGGTTGCAGCCAGATTCAGAGGGCACAGCTTCTGCTGTACTCAATTAATCCCATGAACCCCAAGTTTAAGCAGTTTCATAATTTTGTAACAAGCATGTAAGGGGTGGGGCTCAGAAGTTCACAGTCTGCAGAAGTTTACACACACAAAAAAAACATTTTTTCTCTGTTCTGGGTAAGTTAATCCTTCAGAGACACCTGAGAAGGGAGAGCTTCCTTTTCTCTTTCTTACACCTCCCCCCGCCAGCTGTTACCAGGGAGCCCAGTTGGTAACTTCTCTTATCTTAGAAATTTAGCCATCTCTGTGAAGCCCAGCTCAAAGCCTTGTTTATATATTTTTTGTGAAAAACTAGTAAGGGAGTGTCCAGCACCTGGAGTGCTGATTTTTTTCCCATACAGTGGACAAGTAAAAGAAGGCCACATGAAAAGTGGAAATTTATCTACATCAAACTTTTCTTTAGAGATTCTTTGCTGACATTTCTAAAATCAGCCATGGAGAAGATGTCTGGAGAAGGTCAGTTGAGACTTTTCTGAGGGCCTGGGTAGGGAGGGGAAAGATGGGAAGTTGGGTCTGAGAGCAGCTAGGGTGGATCTGAGAATGAGGAAGGAGATGAAAAAGAATAATTTGAAAGGGGTTTGGGATTTTCTCTATCAACAAAAATTTGAGCAGTAGAACAACTAGAGCAGAGGGGAGGATGGGAGTGAATATCCTCAAAAGCCTGTAAGGGACATTAAATTCTTAATAACCTGTTTTCAGTGATGATAAAGCAACTTTAAAGACCATTTTCACCAGATCTTGGTAGGGGTCCAAGGGCTCTCCTCAGCTAGTTTCAGCTTTGAGTTAACTGGTAAGAGGACATGGTGGGACCAGTTGTGGGCAAGGGAGTGTTGTGGGCACTGACAGGAGAAAAGAGCAATGGGTGGGTGGAGGGATAACTTCAGTTCCTGCTACCCCAGCAAGGGTGCAAGGTTTGAGGAAGGGTGGTGGTTTGGGATTTTGATCTAGTAATTGGAGCAGAGAAAGCAGGTTATTGTGGTTGGGGAGATGGTGGAGGGGCTGGAGCAGAAGGTTGAGGATGAGGACCTATTCGAGCTAAGTGATAGGATGGAGGTTCATCAGTAGTGTCAAAAATAGTGGATGAATCTGGAGAAGAAGAAGATTGGGGATTGGTGGTTGTGGAGGTTGGTTTGCAAGCTAGAAAAATTTGTAGGGGTTTGCAAGAGGTGCAAAGAGCAGAATTGCATCAGAGCAAGAAGAAAGCTTGGGCATAGGGGCTCTTTACACATTTTGTCAAATGCTCACAGTAGTTGTAAAGATCCCTTAGAATGGAGGGCTCCAGAGACCTAAAAGGGGGTTATTTATTTTGGTTATCTAGGGGATAAGTGGGCCAATCCTGGGTGCTATATTTGATCATTTTGGGGGGTTTGAAGTCCAGTATCAAGGAGAGGGTTTTGAGGTGATTCAAGAAACATTTTAAAGGACAGTCAACTGGCAGAGAGGATGCATTACCCATTTTACAAACATAGTATAAGGGAGAGGGAAGGGGACATATATGTAGTATATGGTAGAAGGAAGGAGAAGCAAAGATAGTGTGAGGGAGAGAAAGGAAACTGATTTATTGGCAAAAGTGTCATTCCCACTAGAGCCAAAAATCAGGAGTTCCTAGTAACAGGTTCCAGCTGCAGAGATTGGTTGTCACCAAATCCTGACAGTAGAGGCTTCCATCCTGGACAGGACGGGGATCATGGGAGACCTTGGCCAAGGCTTTTTGGGATTCCTGCTGGAGAGGCAAGAGACTCCCAGAGCCAGAAAGAGGGGAGCGAGAGAGGAAGGGAAGGGTAAGTGTATCTCTAGCAGTCAAGTCTTAAAGGTGCCAGGACTAAGACTCTATGATAGTCACCAAATCTGTGAAGGTCTGGGTAGAGTGTGATGTTTAGTTCTCTCTTATGTGTTCCCAGAGGTTACAAATTCCTTTGAAGGTGACGTACAAAACCTATACTGGTAAACCAGCAGCTGGGAAGGGGAAGGGAAATAATTTTGAACTGAAGTGTCCAATATGCCCAAGAAAGGAGTCCCTGAGGGCCACCGTGGCCTTGAAGTCTGTGATGGGATGCTTTCCTCCCCACAGGTGGGCAAAGAGGTTTGCTGGAAGAACAAATTTCAAATCCTCCTGACACCACCATTGGATTTAGAACTACAGGAATGGGAAACTGACCAATCGAAGGCCCGGGGTACATGTAGTTCTGGCGGTTTAGATAATGGGTTCAGATCATCTGGTGAGTGGCACTTCTGGAGGAAGAGGGATGCAAATTTGAGTTTTAACCCTCTTCCCAGGTTTCAGCAACAATGAAAGGAAAATGACCACAACAGTTAAGAGTGACCACTGCTTAATTGCAGCAGTGCAAAAGAGGAGAAAAAGAGAGAGAGGAAGAGAGAGAGCAAGTGAAGAAAGAGAGACCAAGGGAGTGTAAAAGCCAGAGAGGGAGACAGAGAGAGCAAGAGAAGGGTGCCCAGCAGGAGGGAGTTTTTATAGCCAAATTCTAATGGGGTCTCTGGGTATTCAAGCTGTCTTGTTGGTGGACAATGATTGGATCACACAGTAGTTGCTAAGGGTGTCATCATCTGCCTTTAGGCAGATGGGACAGGGGTCAGATATGGGTTTCTTTTACACCAGACAGGTGGGGGTTAAGTGATCAGCCTTGAGTGGGATTGAGTATTCAGACTTTATGCAAACAGGTGATAAAGGACTAAACAGAGGGAAGTTTGAGTTTGTGAGTTATCCTGCAGCTAGCATTTGTTCAGATGTCCTGCAGACAACTTAGGTCAGCCTGTCCTGCACCTGTGGTATAGGAGAGTACATATACCACTACAGCAAGGGGGAGCACATATACACCAGAGCCAGGATAAAGGGGACTCCTTCCTCCATGAGCAAGAACCCTCCCTTCTGGGTGACCCGGGGAGCTTGATTATTACAGGAGCCAGGCTAGAGGAGAAAGACCCCTAAAGGTGGGAAACCCTTCCCACATGGGTATGTGTGTAGGGGAGCTCTTATACTGCTAGAGCTAGTGTAGAGGGAACATGCCCTTGCAGATGGAAGACCCCTTCCACAATGGTGTACTGGGAACTCTTATATTTCAAGTGCTAAAGTAGAGGGGACTCGACCTTCCAGGTGGGATACCCCTCCTACCTGGTGTCAGGGGAGCTTGTATACTGTCAAAGCCAGGGTAGAGGAGATTCGCCTGTCCATGCAGAAGACCACTTCCACTTGTGTATAAAGGGGTGCTTGTATACTGTCTCAGCCAGGGTAGAGAAGACTTGCCCCTACAGGTGGGAGAATCTTCCCACCTTGGTGTCTGGGAGAGCTTGTATACTGCCACAGCCAGGGTAAAGGGGACTTATTATTCCAGGCAGGAGATCATTGCCACCTGGTGTTTAGGGGAGCTCATACACCCATGCAGCCAGTGAAGAGGGGACTCACCCCTCCAGTCAGGAGACCCCATAACCTGGGTGTCGGGGGAAGCTCCTATACCACCAGAGCCAGGGGAGAGTGGACTGAACCCTCTAGGTGGAAGATCCTTTCCACCTTGTTGTAAGGGGAGTTCATATACTGCCACAGGCAGGGTAAAGTGGACTCACCACTAGAGGCAGGACACCCCTCCCACCTGGGTGTAGGTGGGGGAGTACCTATACCACTACAGCCAGGGTCAAGGGGATTTGCCTCTCCAGGCCTGGAGATCCTCTCACCTGGGTTTCAGGGGAAGATCCTTTACCACGGCAGCCAGGGTTGAGGGGACTCGCCCCTCCAGGTGAGAGACCCATCTAACCTGGGTTTCAGGAACAGCTAGTAAACCAGTGCAACCAGGGTAGAGGGAACTCACCCCTTCAGGTGGAAGAGCTGCCCACCTGGGTGTGTTGGGGGGAGCTCATATACTGCTCCAGCCAGAGTAGTGGGAACTCCTCCCTCCAGGCAGGAGACCCCTCTCATCTGGTTATGGGGGGGAGCTCATATAACCCAGCAGCAAGGGTAATGGGGACTCACCCCTCCAGGTGGAAGACCCCTCCCACCTGTGTGTCAGGGGGAGCTCCTATACCACTGTAGTCAGGGTAGAGGGGACTTGCCCCTTCAGGCAGGAGAGCCCTCAAACCTGGGTGTGAGGGGGAGCTCATATACTGTCCCAAACAGGGTAAAGGTGACTCATCTCTAAAGGTGGGAGAACCCTCCTACCTGGATGTCCTGGGGGGCGCTCCTATACAGCTGCTGGCAGGGTAGCAGGGACTTGAAACCCCAGGCAGAACATCACTTTCACCTGGGTGTCCAGGGGAGTGCCTCTCTTGCAGCAGGCATAGTAGAGGGGAATCACCCCACCAGGCAAGAGTCCCCTCCCACCTGATGGTCAGGGGGAGTTCATATACCTCCACAGCCAAGGTATAGGGGACGCACCCCTCTTGGCCAGAGACCATCCCACTTGTGTGAATGAGGGAGCTCCTATACTGCTACAGCCAGGGTAGAGGGGACTTGCACCTCCAGGCCAGAGACCTTCCCACCTGAGTGTCCAGGGAGCTCCTTTACTGACACAGCCAGTGTAGAGGGAACTCATGCCTCCAGGCAGGAGACCCCTCCATCCTGGGGGTGTGGGAGCTTCTATACTGCATTAGCCAGGGTTGAGTGTACTCTCTCCTCCAGGCAAGAAACCCCTCCCATCTTGCTATGGGGGGGTACTCATATACCTCAGCAGCCAGGAGAGAGGGGACTCACCCCACTAGGCAGGAGACCCCTAAATTCTCTTTGTCAGGAGATCTTATATCAAGGGCCAGGGACCAAGCCAAAGGGCTTGGCAAGGGACAGTGGCCTGAAGGATTGCGATGTGAGGAATCAGTGGGGGGGGGTCACAGTGGGTGCAGTGAGGGGCAACAGTAAGGACCTAATCAAGGATCCCAGGATGGGCCCAACACCACCAAAACGTATTAGGGACCCAATGATCAGGTGGACCCAGATCCAGGAAAAAGCGGTAGGGGAAAGAGAGGTAGGGTTTGTGCTAGGATGAGGAGACAGATAGCTGTACAAAGGGCACAGAGGGGAGAGAGCTAGGGGGCCAAATCAAGGGGCACCCAGGTCAGACACAACAGGAAGAGACACCAGAAAAAGGAAAGCAAACTGAGTAATGGATATGGAGCTCAGGCTGGCATCCAGGCCAGGGGATTGTGGGGCAAAGGGTCAGGGTGAAGAAGGGCTGGGTTGGCTTAGGGGCAGCTTGCAAGGAAAAAGGGAAGGAGAGGAAAGGCAGCGGATTGCCCAGGGCAACTTCATCACTACGCCAAAGCCTACTACCATTTGTCAAGTTTGGGCAGCAATGGAGGCACACATTAGAAGCAGGGCTGTGTTGCCCATAGGGATCCTTCAGGGCCCAAAGACCAGCCAATTCAACTTCTCTGCCCCAGATGAATAGATCCTCAGAGAGAGACCAGGAACAAAGGAGGGCAATGTGAGGTATACATTTGGTCCAGGTGAGGGGGGTGTCAGTTGGGAGCCAGAAACCCTGGAGGAGACCAGGCTAGGGAGAAGCAGGAGAAGGGGAAGGTCCTGGCAATGACAAAATACCACAGTACATGGGGAACAGAGGGAAGGCCTAGGAGGGGGGCCCAGTAAGGGGCCTGAAATCAAGGGACAGGGACAGGGTCCTGGAGAAGGACGACCAGGGGCTTCAGCAAGGAGCCAGGCCCAAGAATGGGAAGCCAAGTACCAGGACCCAGGCCTGGGTCCCATGAAAACAGACAGGGCTGGGAGGGGAGAAAGGGAAACAAGGGATCAAGGATAGCACAGGGATAAGAGTGCTAAAAGCCCAGATTCACTGCTGTGTGTCAGGATGGAGGAACAGAGCTCGGGCTGAGAGAGTCCAAAGGGTCCAGGTGATGGGCACAGCTATATTTTGCCAAAGTGAGCCCACAGGGACAAACACCCAGTTCCAGTCTGCTGGATGTGGTGAACATCATCGGAAAGGGATCTTGAAAAGGGGTCCAGCAGGGACAGGAAGAACAGGAGGAATGATGGAGGGGATAGCATGAACAGCCAGAGGAAGGGTGTTGATGGGCTGTGGGCCAAGACTCCTTAAAGGAGCCCACACTAGGGACCAACAGGAGGGCTCAGGCCAGGAAAGGGCAGTGAAGGGCAGGGCCGGGAAGATGGGCAACAGTAGGGCTCTATGGTTCAGGGAAGCCAAGGGGAGCATGGTACTGGCCCCAGCGAGGCCCACAGTCCAAGCCCAGAGAAGCATGGAGAATGAATGGCCCCCAGAAGCTCAAGCAAGGAGGCAGGCTAGTGAATGGAGAGCCAAGGGCCAAGTCTTGGGCAGTGGGCTCAGGGGGGCAATGGGCTCAGGACAGTGGACAAGACTTTGGAGGGATTGCAGGTATTCCAGCAGGGGGCAGGCAGGCTTCTGGCCCAGGGCGACTGCCAGTTGTCAGGGCTGCAGGTGCAGGACCAAAGACCCAGAGACAGCAAGGCAACTAGGCTAGGGGCAATACTCAGTTTCCCATAAGGCACCCCGGCCCAGATGAGAATATAGGGACAGGGACCTGGGAAAGGAGGCCTGGTAAGTGAAGGGGGCCAGGAGGAGGCTGAGGGGAGTGCACAGTGGGGGGTCTTTGTGGGTGTTTGGGGGGGGCAAGATCCAGGACCCAAGCCAGGTGCCCAGGCAAAGGACCCACCAGACCAAGCATGGATGAGTAACCCAAGGAGCAGGAGACCTACAAATTGCCTGGGGATAGCACAACGGGATGGGGTGGATAGGATTTGCAAGTACAGGAGACAGAGAAATGCCCAATGGGAACATAGGTGAGCAAGATATCGCTCCCAAGCAAGTGGTCCCCTGGTCAGACCCAACACAAAGAGACTCCATGCTATTCCAAGTGACATGAGGAACACTGTCTGGGGTTCACGTGAGGGGCCCAGCCCTGGGGCTGAAGCACAAAGGGTCAGGGTTAGAGAGGGCTGGGTTAGGGTAGGGGCAGCATGCAAGGGGAGAAGGCAGGGGAGGGAAGTGAAAGGATTTCTCAGGACTGGGTTTGATCAAGTCACATGTTAATTGCCAGCCCTCAAGTTTCAGGAAGAAAAGGGGACTCAGGAAAGAGGCAAGGCTGTTTTCCCTTAGGGAGCCTTAAGGGCACAGAGGCCAGCCAGTTTGGCTCCTCTGCCCAGGTTAGTAGATCCTCAGAGAGGAGGACCAGAGGAGGGTCAAAAGAGGGCACTGTAAGGGGATACCTGGCATACAGAGGTTGTGTGGGTGGTCCATTGGCAGCCAGGACCCATTCCAGGAGCAAAGGCTAGAGAGGAGGAGTGAAAGTAAAGGGTCCCAGCGGTGCCAGCATAACA
Source organism: Marmota marmota marmota (assembly GCF_001458135.2). Classification (NCBI taxonomy): domain Eukaryota; kingdom Metazoa; phylum Chordata; class Mammalia; order Rodentia; family Sciuridae; genus Marmota; species Marmota marmota. The sequence goes on along the minus strand of NW_026002914.1, from coordinate 964,746 downwards.
TAGCATCAGTAGAACAGAGGAGAGGCACAGGATAGGGCCTGTAAAAAGAGGCTTGAAAACAAGGGATGGTAACGGGTCCTGGAGAAGGGCAGCCAGAGGCTCAAGCAAGGAACTGGGCCCAGTAATGGAGAGCCAAGTGTTAGCACCTGGGGTTGGATGAATGAAAAAGGACATGGATAAGGAGGTGAGAGAGCGGAGAAAGAGGAGTGGGTGGCACAGGGGGAGGAGGGCTCAAGGCCCAGGTCCACTGCAGGGTGTCAGAGTTCAAAAGCAGGGCCAGGGCTGAGGGAGGCAAATGGGCACAGGCAAGGGGCAGGGCTATATTTTTTAAAAGGGAGCCCACAGGGCCAAGAGGACAGGTGAAATCACCTCACCCAGGTGAGCATCCTGGGAATGGGTTCAGGAAAGCAGGCCTTGCAGAGACAGAAACTACTGGAGGGCTGAAGGAGGATTCAATCTGAAGGGCCAAAGGTCAGGTGTGAGTGGGGAGGGGGCGGAGGATCCCAGCAAGGAGCCCAGGCAAGGGTCCTAGAGGAGGACCCAGGCCAGGGGAGAGCAAGGATCGCCAGCACGGGAAGGTGGGGATGCACTAGGGTTCTGCAGTACAGGAAAGCCAAGGGGAGCAGGGAAGCAGCCCCAGGGATGGCCCTCAGACAATTCCCAGAAAAACAGTGAGCAAGAAGGGCCACCAGAGGCTCAAGCGAGGAGTCAGGCCAGGGAACTGAGAGCCAAGGGCCAGGGCTTTGGCAGGGCGCTGAGGATAGCGTACAAGATTTGGTAGGGAAGGCAGGGGATCCAGCAGGGGTAGTCAGGCCACCTCCATGTTTCAGGTTTTATGGTATAGCACCAAGCACCCAGGGAGAGCAAGGTGTGCAGGTGAGGGGCAGGGCATTGTTTCCCATAAGGCGCCCGGACTCAGATGAAAATCTAGTGCCAGGTTCCTGGCAAAGGAGGCTAGGAAGGGGAATGGGGTCAGAATGAGGGTGATGGTGATGGGAAGGCATGCTAGGCATCGGGGTTGGTTCATGGAGGGTTGAGAGCCAGGACCCAAGCAGGCACCCAGGCAAGGAACCCACCCAATCAATATTGATGAGGGACCCAAGGACAGGAGAACCGCGAGTGCCAGAAAATAGCAAAAGGAGAAGGGGATAAAGGGCCTCCAGGAGGACCAGGAGAAGCCAAGGGGCACCTAGGGGAGCCTGCTTGTGGGCCCAAGCAAGGGGCCCCCAGGTCAGACCCAATATGAAGAGACTCCATGCTATGTCAAGGGCCATGAGGAACAAAGTCAGGGGCTCAGGTGAATGTCCAGGCCCAGGGGCTGGAGTGCAAAGGGTCAAGTTTAGGGAGGGCTTGTTTTAGTAGGGGCAGCATACAAGGAAATAAAGTAGGGGAGGGAAGGGAGGGGATTGCTCAGGGCTGGGTTGGAGCAAGTTCCATTTTAACTGACAGGCCTCAATGTTCAGGCAATGAAGGGGACTCAGGCTAGTGGCAGAGCTGGGTTTTTCCCATAGGGAGCATTCAGGACACAGAGGCCAGCCAACTCCACTCCTCTGGCCCAGGTGAGTAGATCCTCATAGAGGGACCAGGACCAAAGGAGGGGCCACAGATGGTACTGTGAGAAAATACCTGGTTGATTGCTGGGAGCCATTAGCCAAGTAGGTATGACAATTTCCTTGCCAGCGTACCCCATGTTGCAGTGACATTGAATGTAGGTGACCTTGCTCAAGGACCAAGGCGGATTAGGGCGTTCCCGGTTTAGGTTCCAGGTTTAAGGTTTAAGATTATTCCTGCTGGGAATAGGGCGTATCCTGCTGCCTGAGTTCCCCTTGAGTTCTCACGGGATTCAGACAGTATATTTTGGATATAGAAGCCCAGTGGAGGTGGATTTGGGCAGAGAACGTGGATTTCCCCAGAACGTGTTTGTAGACGGCTGGTGTGAGTTTGGAATAAAGAGTTGCTGTTTGAATCTACAAGCTGTGTGGTGGCTCATGATTGTGTGCCCAGCCAGACTGCGGCAGTTGATGGAGTTAGGGGGGGAGGTTAGGCTCCTAGGACCCATTCAAAGACTGGAGGCCTGAAGGAGGGCACAAGCTGAAGGGGCGCAAGATGGATGTGAGCGGAGTGGGGGCCAGGATTTCAGCAAGGAGCCCAGGCAAGGGATGTAGATGAAGGCCCAGGCTCGAGGAGAGCAGGAAATGGTGGCCCGGGAAGGCAGGCCTGCACTAAGGTACTGTAGTACAGGGAAGCCAAGGGGAGAAGGGAAGCGGCCCCAGTGAGGGGCCCTCAGACAATGACCAGAAAAGCACTGAGCAAGAATGGCCACCAGAGGCTCAAGCAAGTAGCCAGGCCTGGGAATGGAGAGCTAAGGGAAAAGGCTGGGGTAGGGATTTAAAGACAGTGGACAGGGCTTGGGAGGGAAGGCTGGGATCCAGTTGGTGGGAGCCAGGTTAGAGTGCCAGTGCCCCTGCCAGGTGTCATGGTTACAGGTGCAGGACCAAGGGCCCAGGGAGAGCAAGGGGCCCACATGAGGGCAGGGCTCTGTTTCCACAAGATCCCCTGGCACAGATGAGAATCAAGGGGCAAGTACCAGGTCAAGGGGCCCTGGCAAGGGAGTAGTCCAGATTCAGAGACCACAAGGCATGGCACAGGGTTGCGGTGGGTATGGAAAGGGGCAAGAGCCAGGACCCAAGCAAGTATTCCAGCTAAGGGATCAGCCCATCCAAAAGAGGATTAGGAACCCAAGGAGCAGGAAGCTCACTCGCCAGTTGAAAGTGCTAAGGGAAGAAGAAGAAGGGTCAGTGCAAGAATGAGCAGACAGAGGCTAGCACAAAAGGCAAGGAGGGGAGGTCAATAGGGGACCCAAGCAAGGGGCCCCCAGGTCTATCCTGACAAAAAGAGATCACAGGGGAAGCAACGTGACACAAGGAACACAATCAGGGGCTCAGCTGAGCGGTTGATCCTGGAATTGGAGTGCAAAATGTCAGGGTTATGAGGGCTGTGTTGGGGTAGGAGCAGCATGCAAGGCTAGAGGGCAGGGTATTGAAGGGAGCGGATCCAGGAGGGCAAGGTCAGCACTAGGCTTTCAGTGGAGAGAGGCCAGCCACTTCCACTTCTTTGCCCCAGATGTGTAGATCCTCAGACAGGGACCTGAATCAAAGTAGTGCCAAAGGAGGACACTGTGAGGGCACAACTTGTGCCTGAAATTCGGGGGGTTGGTAGGGAGTTAGGACCCATTCTTGAAGCCCAGCCTAGGGAGAAGCAGTGAGATGGGAGAGTCTGGGCAATGCCGGGATATCACAGTATTGTTGTAGGGTCAAATGAGGCAAGGCACCTAACATAGAAGGAAACAGTTTTATTTGCCTGCGGCCAGGCTCAGAGGGCACAGCTTTTACTGTAATCAATCAGTCCCTGAACCCAGATTCAGGGAGTTTTAGAATTTTATACCCAGTATGTAAGGGGAGGGGCTCAGAAGTTCACAGTCAACAGAAGTTAACATAAAAGCAGATTTTTCTTTCACTGTTTTGGGCAAGTTAACTATTCAAGGACAACACCTGAGTAGGGAGAGCTTCTTTTTCCCATTTTTCCTCTCCCTGCCAGTTCTTACCATGGAGCCCAGTTGGTAACATATCTTAAAAATGTAGACATCTCTGTGAAGCCCAGCTCAAGGTCTTCGGCCTTGTTTGTGCATTTCTACAAACTACTGTACTACTATACTACAGGATATGTTTGTGAAAAACTAGTAAGGGAGTGCTAGTATCTTCTCGACCAGTGGCAAAGTAAAACAAGGCAACAGGAAAATAGGACATTTATCTACATTGAACACTTTTGCAGAGATTCTTTTCCCGACAGTCCTAAAATCAGCCATGGTGAGGTTTCTTTAGAATCCCAGGTAAGACTTTTCTGTGGAGAAAGGGGGTGCCACTTCAATTCCCCCCTTTAATGATGCTTCCCATAATTTATTCCTTTAAATTTAAGAGCATCATTTCCTTTATCTTGGCTTAAAGCCTTATACAATGTCAAAATCTTAGTTGTTGTCATCCTTTCAATAGCAGCTTCTTTAGTCAACCCAATAGTTTTAATGCACAGTGGAGCCAAACATGGGAGCAATGAACAGGTTAACAGCTGAATATCCACTATGCCAGTTAAGCTTTTAAATCTACCAAGAGTTGAAAACCATCTTACAAATGCATGTTTGCTACCCAAACTTTAATGCCATTCTAGGTATGAACTAGGACATATGTTAGTTCTCTTGTGTTGTTGGCTATATTTTTAACTGTTCATCTATTGTCATCCATTTGGATGCAACAATCTGAGCTTTTGAACTCTCCACATATTGCTCTTTACTCAGCCAGTAGGTAATCTAATGCCAAGTGGTTTTGATAGTTAGCTACTCGCGTCAGGTCTCTTTTATAGCTAGGAGGGCTAAGGCTGTGGAAGTCGGATGAATAATAATTTCTAGTACAGCTTTTAAGTGAATAATTCTGTTTAACATGTAAATAGGAGTTCTATAACTCCAACTGCCATTTTGTGCCCAGGTAGTGGGACCATAAGTGGCAATGATGATCTGGGGTGGCCAGCTATCTTCACCCCAAGATTGGTGACCTCCTAAATCAAGTTACCTCCCAATGGAACTCTTTTGTCTTTCCAAACAGTCATCCATCCATTTCATTCCTCTGGCAGGACAGGTCCTATATATATATGTTTTATCAACTCTTGGTTATAGTGGATTGTCTTGACATATAGATAACATGATATCATATCCATGGTTGGAATAGGAGTAGAACAGAACCTCTTAATGTTATCAAAGGAAACCAAACTAAATAATAGAATAATGTTTTGGTTAGTATATGTTAAACAGCATAAATTAACAAAGCGGAACTAATAACAGTAAACAAATTCTAGAAAATTTATATAAGCATTTAAAAAAGTATAAATGAATTTTTTTTACCCAGTATTCAGTCAGTAGGAGTTACTGTTACCAAACCAGTAGAAAAAACCTGAGAATTATGTATATATCTAGAAGCAAGAGGTACCAATGCATTATAGTATAAGAACAATCTTCGGGGTTGAAAGCATTCATTTGTCCTGGTGGGAAGTTTATCTTTCATGGTGCATTGATCAGCAAGTCCCTCCTGTGTGGCTGAAGCAGGGCCATAGTCTCCACAAGCTTTGGCTGTGCATACACCAGTCAACTTGCAGAGTGACTGGAACAGGGCTGTTGTCCTTCTGACCCTCAAGCTTCTCTGGTGCTCCTTTTTTTCTAGACAGTCAGCTTCAAGTGTGTAGCAGCATCTAAAGTGCACACCCAGTCTGCAACTTCAGGCTTGAGTCTGGTGTAGTCAATCAAGGGACCTATTTCTGCAAACTTGCCTGCCATTGGGGTGAATAAAATAACAGGGAAAGGACCCTTCCAAAGAAGTTTCAGTGTTTGAATATCCCATTCTTTGACCCAGAATCAATCTCCAGGCTTGAAGGAATGTGCATCTGTGGTCAAACTTAGTGGCAATCTTCCTCAAAACCATTGATTGAGAACCTGTATAGTTTTCCTTAAGGCCTGAAACTGTCATCTCAGGGTGAATTCACCTATTTCTCTTGAGTCTCCCAATGGTCCACTAATAAGAGGAGGGCCTCATGTACATTATCTTATAAGGAGAGAATCCAGTCCTCCTAGTGGGAGTGGATCTAATCCTCAAAAGTGTAGTAGGGAGAAGTTCATCACAATGTGAGTCTCCTGACATAGCTTACCCAATTGAAACTTAAAGTCCTATTCATCTTTTGAGCTTTACCAGAACTTCACATCCTATAGGCAGTATGCAACTTCCATCTGATGTTTAAACTCTTGTTCAGTAATCATATTACCTCTGACCAAAATCTGGGCCATTGTCTCAGCCAATAGTGATTGGGATAAAAAATCTGGAATCATTTGCCAGAGAATCATCCTTGTTATTTCCCTAGCCTTTTCAGGGTGGGTTGGAAAGTCTTCCACCCAGTCAGAGTAGGAACACACAAAAACCAAAAGTTACTTATAGCCCCATGGGTGTGGTAATTCAGTGAAGTCTACTTCCAAGTCTTCAAAAGGTGCTCCTCTTATAGTTTGGATTCCTGGTGGGAGTTCTGGCCCCTGACAAGGATTGTTGTGAGCACAAACCTCACACATTTTTTTCATAATATCTACGTGAAGTTTGTGAGCCGGGGGACATAGAAATGTTGACTCAGAACCATGTCAAGTGCTGTATGTCCAACGTGTTCTCCTGTGGAACTGTTTGATAGAGGATGGAGATAGAATCTCTGGGATGGCTATGCCGGTCATCACAATATCTCCATCATCCTCCTGAGAGAACATTTTCCTTTTCAGTCTTAAACCATTTACGTTCATGTTGGGAGTATGTTGACTCCCATTCTGATAAATAGTCGTCCAGGTAGAAGGGCAGCCTTTAAACCTGGGACTTGATTTACTTCTCATTTCTTGCAGACAACTAATCTGGCCTCTCTGTAAACTCTCCAGTTGCCCTGAGAAACCACAGTGTTTCCCTTTCGATGACCTTGTCAATATATAATCACAACTTTCCTGGGAGCCCACAGTGCATCCAAAATTTTAAGAATTTCTTGCCCATACACCATGCCTTTTTTTCTCCTGAGTTCATGAGCCCCTTTTTCTTACATAAGGCCCTATGAACATGAAGGGTAGCAAACACATATTTTGAGTCTATTTAAATATCCACACACACTCCTTCTGTCAACTGAGGTGCTTGAGTCAAAGCAATAAGTTTTGCTTTTTTGTGCTGAGATTCCCTGAGGCAGAGGTTCTGCCTCGACACAGGAATCCAGAGTGACCACTGCATATCCAGCAAAACATACCCCATCTTTTAAAAAACTGCTTCCATCTGTGAAGTCTTCCACATCAGGGTCCCTGAGGAATGGTCTTCCAGGTGTGTTCTGCTGGAGAACATTTCATCCATGACTTCAATACAGTTGTGATCAGGTTGTCCAGGTCCAATGGGTAGCAAGATTGCTGATTTCAGAGTCTTGATGACTTCCACATGGTTACATGGGTTTTCACATTACATGCTCTGGTATTGACCATTAGTCAATCAATATTGTCCTTTGTACTCTATCAATATCCACACTGAGTGAGTAACCCTGAAAACCATTTTTGGTCTCATAGCCAGTTTATCATCTTCCAAGATCAGAAGATATGTGGCTGCAAGGGCCCATAAACAAGGTGGCCATTGTTGGGCTACAGAGCCCAACTCTTTGGATAGATGTCCATGGCAAGGATCATACAGCCATTCCACACTGTTCTTGGACATACAGAAAGTAAAGCTTTTTTGAGATCAGGGAGCCCTAGTCCAGATGCACTGGGAGTGCTTGTTTAATGTCTTCAGAGGTTGTTTGCTTAGGTGGCCTCCATGTAACAGGATCCCATTCTCCCCCCTTTTGTGGTTTCACAGAGGGATTTTCTATAACTGAAAGTTGGGGATCTATGTATGGTTGAATCTGGTAGCCCACATGAATTCTCTAGTCTGATGGCTGGTTGAAAGGAATGGAATTTAGCAGATTTCCTGTTTCTTTTGAGGCCCAGTGACTATTGTCTATTCTGTTGCTGAGTCAGATGGTAACCAAAGTATTTGACCTTTTTTCTTGATAGATATGGGCTTTTAAGTCAGATTCTAGTTCTATACCAAGGATGGTGTCCTCAAGCCCCTGGGGGGAACTGTCATTTAGGGAAGGGGCATGTACATAGATCCTCTGATGCTTTAAGATGCAAATTTTTTTTTGTTATCTCCAGGTGTATGATTTTGGCGGCTGAGAAGCTCCAACTCTCAAATCTAATGTAAATCTTAGCAGAGTTTGATGACCTGGGACATCATTTGTATAAAAGGCACCTATGTCTATCTCATGGTGGGCCATCTGCCAAGTTTGGAGGGCAAATTCCCTGCAGGTCCTGGTGTGGCAGCCACATTGTTCTCATCTAGGTGTTGCTCTTTGTCTGTGTGGCTTTCTCATCTTGATAGGTGGGAGCCTGCTCTAATTGTTTCTAGTAGCTGCCCCACTTGTTGTTTTGTTTGCAATGCCTTGGTGCATGGGGCTCTGTGTCCCTTCCAGTTGGTGGTTCACAGGTTGTGGCATAGATCCAGGATGGTATGTCCTCCTGGAGTGTGCACCCTATGGTCCACTATCAGGTATTAACACGAATATATTTCTAGTTCGTTCTGGGGCTTGCAGCAGCTGAGCCCTCCTGAGGCACTGGGTCCTGTGCATCACATGCAATAGTGTGTGTCTATCTGACCCCTGCCATATTCATCAATTATCAACTTCCGAACAAGTGGGAAGAAACTGAAAGAAGGGGCTGGGGCCAAAGGCTGGGGAAAAACATTCATTACTTCTCTGTTCAAGGCTTAGCATTTGAGCATGGCAGTGGGTGCTTGCTTGCCGCAGCCACTGGAGCCTTCCACTTTTATCTGGCCATGCTTTTTTTTTTTAATTATAAACATTTGGACCATTGGCTTTTTTCTAATGAGACCCCCCTTTGAGTGAACTCTAGATCTGTGATGAGGGCAGCTGTAAGGAGATCTGTCCTACTTTTTATCTTTTTGTTCTGCCTGTATTTGAGCCTCTGGGTCTCCATTGAGGAAAACTGCCATCTTCATCAACTCTCTAGCACATTTCTCAGTAAAGTCAGTTTATAATTTTTGGCAAATGATACTCTGAGCCTGTTCCACAAAAGCTGCTTTGGACACCTGTTGTTTGAGCCTCTGCATCTCTTCCCTGACAAACTTGCATTGTGGTAGCTATGCTTTCATGGTGCCCCTCCTCTCCTGGGCACCTCTGGACAGGGAGAGGGGCAGAAGCAGGAGTGGCCTGGACACTCAGCTCTGAGTCAGTTGGGCACAACTCTTTTGATCATTACTTCCAGTTTCATAAGGCAGAGGGTCCTTAGGAAGATATGGGGTCCAGATAAATGTTCAGGGCTAACAAAGGTGCAAGAGGGGAGATGCCGGAGCAGCGGGAGACTTTACTTGGCTCTGTTTGTCTGCAGATGCGCTCTGGTTTACGCTACGGATTAGGGCTGGCTCTGATTCCTTCTAACTTTTAGGCACTTTCTTATTTTTTTTTCTTAGACTTCCCCTGAGGGTTTCTTTACATCTATTTATTTTTATACTTCTTGTTTGTTGGGCCCCATCCTAGGTCTGGATAATTGGCTCCATCAGATGAATCATTGTCCAGGTTTTCTCCATGTAGGAGGAAGTATGATTTTTCCACCTTATGAGCACAATGGTGGTGAAACACTAGCACACAAAACTTTCTTGTCTCCCTCAGGTGTTTCCCTCTGGTCAATATCAGCAGGTCCTTTAGTCATTTTCAGGGGCATCTGGAGTGCTCTCATCTGGGTTGTGGCTCCAGTCTTTGAACAAAGCTCCCACTTTAATCTTGGGAGGTGAAAGAGTCTTTGGTTATAGGAAGCCTTTGGCTCTGTGGACACGAAAGAGGAGGGAATAGCCAGTATTGGGGGCCATCATTTGTTGCTTCTGAGGATGACAGGGCTGAGGGGACAGTTTGCTGTTTCATTGGTCTCAGCAAAGTTGAGTAGAGTGGCACATAAGGTGGTGGGTCCTCTTCTGGATAATGGGGAAAACTATTTCCCTTCCTGTTTTTCCTCCATCAAGTATTCTGGTTACCTGCTTTCTGCTGTGTCTTAGAGACCACTAGTCTCCTGGCTAACATTAGCGTGGACTGTCCATCAAGACAGGCTCTCAAAAAAGGGGACTGTTTCTGTACTATCTCTTGACAGCAATCAATGTAAGAGAAATGCTTCTGGGACTCCAGCAATAATCAAAAGGACCTGAGCAATTACTCTCTCATGTGAAAATCCTTCTGGTGCCCAGCCCACATTTTGGTTGGGACATTATAATTCAGAGAGTATGCCACCTTTGTGACCTGAGTTTCAACCCACAGTTGCAAGGAAAACCTTCCTAAATATTTCTAACAAACATTTCAAAAGGTACAGTTTTTTTTGTGCCTCCCATGTTCCAGCCTGTATCAGCATTGTACATTTAGAACAAGCTTTGTCCATCTCTGGCTTTTGCCTTTGCAGGGACTTAGGGTCCTCTTAGCCTTTCAGGTCAGTATCAACCCCTGACTTGGAGATTTCACCTAGATGTTTGTTGGTGAAATTCCATCATAGACTGTATGAGGTGCCATGGAACCTCAGATCAGGACTCCATACACACTTGGGCCCTGGGGTTGGGTAAGAAACTTCCTTTGTCTGTCTCATTCCCATACTTTTCCCACAGACATGGTCATAAATAAGTTTCTATACTGTTCAAAATCCAACAATTCCAAACCAAAGAAAAAGGGCATCACAGTTTCCCCTCTGCTCGCTGATCCCAGAGTCTATGCAGGTGACTCCCCGAGTCTGTTTCAGCTCCAACCACTTTGGAGAATACTCAGGACCCAACAGAGGTTGGTCCAGCCTCTCTTCCACTGCTTAGGCCTCAAAGGGGAAGTCAGGTGGACTTCAAAAACAAATGGACCCAGGACCTAACTGTTCAGTAGGGCAGTGCTCCAAAACCCTAATTCTGTTTCCTCCTTCCTGTGGGTCCCTTTGTGCTCTGGGATGGGAGCCCCAAGGTGCTGGGTGAGTCAATCCTCCTTCAGTCCAAGAGTGACCTGGATGCACCAAGGGGAATGCTGTCCCCCACTGCCCCAGGGAAGTGGGTCCCCAGAGACAAGAGAGGCACAATAGCCTTCCCTACATCCTCTGTCCCATCTAGGTCCCCACAAATATTTTAGGGACAAAGGAGGCAAGGCCCCAAACATAGCAGGAAACAGTTTTATTTGGCTGCAACCAGGCTCAGAGGGCACAGCTTTTACTATAATCAATCAATCCCATGGAACCCAATTTTAGGTAGTTTCAGAATTTTATACTCAGTATGTAAAGGAACGGGTTCAGAAGTTCACAGTCTGAAAAAGTTCAGATAAAACAGCTTTTTCTTTCACTGTTTTGGGCCCCATCCTGAAAGATCAGGGAAGGGTGGGGCTGGGCAGGAAGGTGGCACTGGGGTTCTGCCATGCAGGGAAGCTAAGGGAGTAGGAAAGCAGCCCAAACGAGGTGCCCCCAATACAAGCCCAGAGAAGCACAGGGCAAGAAAAGCCACCAGAGGCTCAAGTGAGGAGACAGGCCAGGAAATTGAGAGTCAAGGGCCTGCCCTGGGGTTGGGGGATCAGGACAGTGGACATGGCAGAGGAGGGAAGACAGGGGTTATGGCAGTGGGGAGGCTGGCTCCAGGCCCAGGGCCATTTCCAGGACTCAGTTTTCCAAGAGTAGGACCAAGGACCCAGGGAGAGCAAGAGGCCCAGGCTAGTGACAGGGCTCTCTTTCCCATGAGGTGCCCTTCCCAGATGAGGGCCTGGTAAGGGATCGGGGCCATCAGAAGAATGACGGGAGGCCAGGGTGGGGGTCACAGTGGGTGCAGAGATGGGGAAGAGCCAAGACCCAAGCCAGGATCCTAGGCAAGGGTCCGATCCCACCAACAGAGCATTAGAAACCCATGCAGCAGGAGGCCAGCACTCCAGGGGAAAGCACGAGTGGAAGGAGAGGAAGGGTTGGTGCTAGTATGTGGAAACAGAGGGCAAAGCAAAGGCACTCAGTGGAGTGCACTTAGGGGCCCCAACAAGGAACCCCAGGTACTCCCCAACACAAAGTTACAACTTGCGATGCCACACAACCCGATGAACAGGGACCGGGGCTCAGGCAAGCAGGTAGGTCCTGAAACTGGAGCTCGAAACATCAGGGTTAGGGAGGGCTGGGTTGGTGTAGAGGTATCATGCAAGGCTAGATGTTAGGGGACGGAAGGGAGATGATCGCACAGGGCAATGTCAGTAGAAGGCCCAAGTCCACTGCCAGGTGTCAAGGTTTGGAAGGCAAAAGGGGCCCAGGCAAAGGGCAGGGCTGCATTTCTCATTGAGAGCCTTCAGGGCCCAGAGGTGAGCCAATTCCAGTCCTCTTCCCTAGGTGAGTAGAACCTCACAGAGACCAGGACCAAAGGAGGGCCAAAGAGAGCATTTTGAGGGGATACTTGTATCCAGAATTGGGGTCAGGGTTGGTGGAGTGCCAGGATCTCTCCGAGGATCCCAGGCTAGGGAGAAACAGGGGGAGGGAAGGGTCTGGGCAGTGCCAGGATACTACAGTACAAGAGGAACAGAAGGGAGACCCAGGAGTGGGCCAGAAAAAATGGGCCTAAAAACACGGGACAGGGACAGGATCCTCCAGAATGGCATCCAGGGATTCAAGCAAGGGAAGAGACTAAAGAATGGAGAGCCAAGAGGCAGGACCTAGGCTGGTGTCTCATGAAAACAGGCAGGACTGGGGAGGGGAGGGAGAATAAAAATGGGAGTAGGTGGTGCAGGGAGTAGGGGGCTCAAATACCAGGTCCACTGCTGGGTGTTAGAAATGGGGAGTAGGGCCTGGGTGATGGAGGCCAAAGGGTCCAGGCAAGGGGCAGGGCTACATTTTCCCAAAGGCAGCTCAAAGGGCCAAAAGGCCAAGTCAAGTCCCTGGCCCTGGTGTGCATCCTAGTAAAGGGATCAGGAAAAGGGGCACAGCAGGGACAGGGACAACAAGAGGTCCAAAGAAGGGCACAGCAGAATAGGCCAGAGAATGTGTCTTGTATGGTTGAGGGCCAGGACCCCAAAAGGAGACCAGGCTAGGGACCTAGATGTGGTACTATGCCAGGGAAGAGCAGGGAAGGGCAGGACCCGGCAGGCGTGCAGCACTAGGGTTCTGCAAGGAAGGGAATCCAAGGGAAGCAGAAAATCGGTGCAAGTGAGGGGTGCAAAATCAAAGCCAAGCGATGCTGGGAGCAAGAAGGGGCACCAGAGGCTCCAGGGAGGATCCAGGCCAGGGAAGTGAGAGCTGAGGGTCAAGGCTGGGGCAGGCAGCTAAGGATAGTATACAGGGCCAGGGAGGGAAGGCAGGGGATCCGAGAGGAGACAGGCAGGCTCAAGGTCTATGGCCACTGCCAGGTGTCCAAGTTCCGTTTTCAAGACCAAGAGCCAAAGGAGAGCAAGGGGCCCAGGCAAGGGACAGGGCTCTGTTTCCAAAAGGTGCTCTGGCCCAGATGAGAATCCAGGGCTCTTGAATGGGCAAAAGGAGCCTGGCAAGAGACAGGGCCCAGGAAGAGGGAGGGCATGGCACTGGGTTGCAGTGGGTGTGGAGAAGGCCCAGAGCCACGACACAAGCAAGGAGCCCAGGCAAGGGTCTCACCTGACCGACCAAAAAAGGGACCCAAAGAGCAGGAGGCTCCTGGGTACACCCAGTTAAAACACAAGGGGATGGGAGAAGGAGGAGTCAGCTGGAAGTACAGAGCAAAGCAAGAGAAACATGCTAGGGGGCCCAATACAGAATGACAAGATGCAAATGCACAGGATGCCACATGACTCAGGCACATGGTCAGTTGAAGGTTCAGTGTCAGGGAGGGCTGGGTTGGTGTTGTAGAAGCATTGAAGGCCAGAGGGCAGGTGAGGAAAGGGAGGGAATGGTGCAGGGAGTATCTGGCACAAATCACAGTTCCACTGCCAGATGTTAGGTTTCTGGCAGCAAGGGGGATGAGGCGAGGTGTAGGGCTGTGTTTCCATAGGGATATTTCAGGATGTAGAGGTCAGTAGTCTGCCTTGGCTGAGTAGATCCTCAGAGAGGGACCAGAAGCATAGGACGGCCAAAGGAGGAAACTGTGAGGAAATGCCTTTTTTCTGGATTTGGGGGAAATCAGTGTGAGGAAAGATCCAATCAAGGAGCCCAGTCTAGGCAAAAGCAGTGAAGGGAAGAGTCCAGGCAGTGCCAGGATGCCACAGCAGAAGGAAAACAGAGGGGAGGCATATCAGGGCCCCAAGTAAGGGTTGAGAAATCAAGGTACATGAGCAGGGTCTTCGAGAAGGGCAGCAGGGGCTCAAGCAAGGAGCCAGGCCCAGGAACGGAGAGCCAAGTGCAAGGGCTGGGGCCATAGGCACATGAAAATGGACAGGGCTGGTGAGGGGAGGGAGGCAAGGCAGGGAGCTGTTGGTGCAAAGGAGGGAGACTCAAGGCTCAGGTCCACTACAAGATATCTGTGTCTGGGAGCAGGACTCAGGCATAGGGAGGCCAAATGACCTATGAAAGTGGAAGGGCTATGTTTAACAAAATGGAGCCTGCAGGGCCAAGAGGCCTAGTCCAGTCTCCTGGCCTGGGTGAGTATCCTAGGAAAGAGATCAGGAAAAGGGGCCTAGCAGAAACAGGGAGGACAGGAGAACCAAAGGAGAGCACAGCCTGAAGGGCCAGAGGACTTGTGTGGGTAGAATGTGGGCCAGAATACAAGCACAGAGCCCAGGTTAGGGACCTAGAGGAGGGCCCATGTCAGGAGAGAGCAAGGAAGGGCGGGGCCAGTAAGGTGGGGCTGCACTAGGGTATTGCAGTATGCGGAATCCAAGGGGAGTAGGGAAACAGCCCTAGAGAGGGGCCCACACACAAAGCCCAGGGAAACATTGAGCAAGAAGGGCCACCAGAGGCTCAATTGAGAAGCCAGTTCAGGGAATGCAGATCCAAGGCATGGGGCAGGGGTCTCAGATAAGTAGAAAAGGGTGGGGAGAGAAGGCAGGGGATCTAACAGGGCAGATGCAGCCTCCAAGCCCAGGGCCACTGCCAGGTTCAGGGTTCTGGGGGCAGGACCAAGGGCCCAGGGAAAGCAAAGGCCATAGGCCAGGAGCAGGTCTCTCTTTCCTATAAGGCACACTGGCACAGATGATAATCTAGGACCAGGGACAGGGCAAAAGTGGCTGGCAAGAGAAGGGGGCCAGGAAGAAGGTGATGGGAGGGCTCCAAACAATGTCACAGTGGCTGTGGAGAGGGGTGAGAGCCAGGAACCAAGCAAGGAGTCCAGGCAAGCTACCGAACTGACCCAAGATGATGAGAGACACAAGAAGCAAGGACCACACAAGAGGAAAGAAGGGAATGGAAGGGGGACTCGAGGATGAGGAAATAGCTTGTGGGTGGGGAGGTGGCACAAGGGGCACCAGGGAAATGAGGTAGGTATCACAAGAAAGGGACCCCCACGTCCTACCCCACACGAAGTTATGCCATGTAAAGCCATGTGACAGTACCCCACACAATGAACGAACACAGTCAGGGCCCTAGGAGAGGAACCAGGCCTGAAAACTGGACTGCAATGGGTCAGGGTTCTGGAGGGCTGGGTTGGGTTAGGGGCAGCATGCAAGGGGAGAGGACAGGGGAGGGAAGGGAGGGGATCAAGCAAAGGAAGGTCCACATAAGGCCAACCTCCACTTCCAGGTGTCAGAGTTCTGGCAGCCAAAGGAGCCTAGGTGAGGGGCTGGGCTCTGTTTACCATAGGAAACTTCAGGTTACAGAGGCGGGCCAATTTCACTCCTCTGCCCCAGGTAAGTAGTTCCTTAGGGTGGCACCTGGACCAGAGCAGGGCTAGGGAGTGTAGGGAGAGGAAAGTGGGGAGCTGGTGGTGCATAGGGAGGAAGGCTCAAGGCCCAGGTCCATGGATAGGTGTCAGGGTTGGGGAGCAGGACCTGGGATGAAGGAGACCAAAGGACCCAGACAAGGGGCAGGGCTACTTTTTCCCTTAGGGAGCCAGCGGGGCCAATAGGCCAGGTCCACTCCCCTGGCATGGGTGTGAATGCTGGGAAAGGGATAAGGAAAGGGGGCTTGGCAGGGACAGGAATGAAAGGCCAAAGAAGGGCACAGTGGGAAGAGCCAGAGTATGGGTGCTGGTGGGGTAGGTCCTGGAACCAAACAAGGAGCCCAGGTTAGGAGCTAGAGAAGGGCCCATGCCAAGAGAGAACAGGGAAGGGCACGGCTGGGCAGGCAGGCAGCACTAGTGGGCTGCAGTGAAGGAACACCAAGGGAAGCAGGGAAGCAGCCCAAGAAAGGGGCCCATAGTCAATGCCCAGGCATGTTCTGGGCAACAAGGGCCATCAGAGCCTCAAGCAAGGAGCCAGGACAGGGAATGGATAGCCAAGGGCTGAGGATGGAGCAGGGGGCTCAGGACAGTGGACAAGACTTGGGTGGGAAGGCAGGGGAGCCAACAGGGGAAGGTAGGTACAGGCCCAGGGCCACTGCCAGGTGTCAGGGTTCTGAGTGCAGGATTAAGCACCAAAAGAGCATAGGCCTAGGCAAGGGGCAGGGCTCTGTTTCCCATATGGTGCACTGGCCCATATTATAATCCAGGGCAAGTGACCTGGCAAAGGAGACTGGAAAGGAAGGGGGACAGGAGGAAGGCAACGGGAGGGCATGGCAGGGGTTCCTGGTGGGTGCTCAGAGGGGCAAGACCCAGAACCCAAGCCAGCAGCCCGGGAAATGGACCGACAAGACCAATCATGGATGAGAGACCCCAAAGAGAAGGAGACTCACAAGCGCCCAGGAAATTCACGAGGGGAAGGTGATGAAGGGTTTGCACAAGGACCAGAAGACAGAGAAAAGTGCAAGGGGAACATAGGGGAGCCCACTGATGGGCACAAGCAAGAGACACCCAGGTCAGACCCAAATACAAAGAAACTCCATGCTACTTTAAAGGACATGAGAAAAGTGGTCAGGGGCTCAGGTGAGCAGCCAGGTCCTGGGACCTGAGTGCAAGGGACCAAGGTTAGGGAAGGCTAGGTTGGGGTAGGGGCAGCATGCAAGGCGAGAGGGCACTGGAGAGAAGGGTGGGGATCTCTCAGGGCTGGGTTGGAGCAAGTCACATGTTAAATGCCAAGGGGTCAAGTTTCAGGCTGCAAAGGGGACACAGGTGAGTGGCAGGGCTGTTTCCCACTGGGAACATTTTGGGTGTAGAGGCCAGCCAATTCCACTCCTGTTCCCCAGGTGAGTAGATCCTCAGAGAGGGACCTGGACCAAAGGAGAAGCAAAAGTGGGCACAGTGAGGTGATACCTGTGGTGCAGAGTTTGGGGTGGGGTCGATGGGAAGCCAGGACCCATTTGAAGAGACCAGGCTAGAAAGAAGTGGGGGAGCAGAGGGTCTGGACAGTGCCAGGATACCTCAGCATAAGGGGAATAGAAGTGATTCACAGGAGGGGTCCAGTAAAAGGGGCCTAAAACCAAGGGACATGGATAGAGTCCTGGAGAAGTGCAGTCAGGGGATCAAGCTAGGAGCTGGGCCAGTAATGGAGAGTCAAGCACTAGCACCTGGGCCTGGGTGAATGAAAAGTGACATGGTTGTTTGTGGGAGCTCTTATACCTCTGTAGCCTGTGTAGAGCAGACTGGCTGATCTAGGCGAGAGACCCCTCCCAGTTTGGTGTCCAGGCTAGCATGTATTCTGCCTCAGCCTGTGTACAGGGGACTTTCCCCTCCAGGCAAGAGACCCCTTCCACCTCGGTTTGTAGGGGGGCTCCTATACAGCTGCAGCCAGGATAACAGGAACTCACCCCTCCAGGCAGTAGAACCCTTTCAGCTGGATGTCTGAGGGAATTCATATACCTCCACATGCAAGGTGAAGTGATCTCGCCCCTCAGGCAGAAGAACCCTCCATCCTGTTTGTCTTGGGGATCTTGTATACCACTGCAGCCAGGGTAGAAAGGACTTGCCCTTACAGGCCAAAGACTCCTCCCACCTGGGTGTCAGGGGAGGTCATATTCCATAGTAGCCAGGGTAGAGGGGACTTGCCCTTCCATATTGGAGACCCCTCCAATGTGGGTATGTGGGGGACTCTGACACTGCTGTAGCCAGGGTAGAGGAGACTTGCTCCTTGCTGCAGAACCCTCCCAACTGGGTGTCAGGGGGAGCTCCTACACCACTGCATCCAAGGTAGAAGGGACTCATACCTCTAGGCAGGAGACCACTCCCACATGGGTGTCTCAGGGAGCTCCTATACAGCAACAGCCAGGGGAGAGCTGACTTGCCCCTCCAGGCAAGAGACACCTCCCATCTTGGTGCCAGGGTAAGCTTGAATTCCACCTTAGCCAGAGTAGAGGGGACACCACTCCAGGCAGGAGACCAATTTCACCTGGTTGTCAGGGGGAATTCTTATTCAGCAGCAACCATTGTAGATGGGACTCCCCCCTCAAGGCCAGAGACCCCTCCCCCCTGGGTTTGTAGGGGAGTTCCTGTATCTCCAAAGCCAGGGTGGAGGGGACTCACCCCTCCAGTCAGGAGACAACTAAAACCAGGGTTTCAGTGGGACCTCCTATACCAACACAGGCAGGGTCCAGGGGACTCTACCCTCCAGGCGGGAGACTTCTCCTAACTGGGTGTCAGGAGAGCTCCTGTACTGCAGCAGCCAAGGTACAGAGGAATCCCTCTCAGGCTGTAAATCCCTTCCACCTGGGTATCTCAGGTAGCTTGTATACCAATTTAGCCAGGGTAGAGGCGACTTGCCGCTCCAGACCTGGTGTGGGGGGAGCTCATATGCCACTGCATCCAGTATAGAGGGAACTTGCTGCACCAGGCCAGAGACATCTCCCACCAGGGTGCCAAGGGAAGGTTGTATACTGCTACAGCCAGGATAGAGGGGACTTGCCTCACCAGGCAGGAGACCCCTCCCATCTGGGTGTCTGAGGAATCTTGTATACTGCCACAGCCAGATTAGAGGGGTGTAGCCTCTCCAGGCCAAGACCACACCCACCTGGGTGTCAAGGGGAGCTCATATACCACTACAGCCAGGGTAGCAGGGACTCACCCCTCCAGGTGAGAGACCCCTCCCACCTGGGTGTCTGGGGCTCCCATACCTCTGCAATCAGAGTAGAGGTTCCTCGCCCTTCCAGTCCAGAGACACCTCCCACGGGGGTGTCCTGGGACCTCTTATATGGCACCAGACAAAGTAGAGGAGACTTGCCTCTCCAGGTGGGAGACCCTTCCCACATGGTTGTTGGGGTGAGCTTGTGTACCGCCAAAGCCAGGGTAGAGGGGACTTGCCCCTCAAGTTGGGAGACCCCTACCACTTGGGTGTCTAAGGAAGCTTGTATACCTCCACAGCTAGGGTAGAGGGGATTTGCTGGTCTAGGAGGGGGATGCTTTCTACCTGGGTGTCAGGGGGAGCTCTTACACTGCCACAGTCAGGGTAGAAGGAATTTGCCCCTCCAAACAGGATACCCCTCCCACATTGGTGTCAAGGGAGCTCTTATACTGCTACAGCCAGGGTATAGGGGACATGCTCCTCCAGGCGGGAGACCCCTTCTACCTGGGCATCCAGGGGAACTCCTATACCGCCACAGGAAGGGTAGAGGGGACTCGCCCCTTCAATAGAGAGACCCTTTCCACCTGGGGGTCCATGGGAGCTTGATTACTGCAGCAGCCAGGGTAGAGGGACTCACCCCTAGAGGAGGGAGACTCCTCCCACCTGGGTGTGTGGAGGGGGGAAGATCATATACTGCCACAGAAGGGTAGAGGGAAAACACCCCTCCAGGCCAAATTTCCTCCCACCTGGGTGTACTGGGAGCTCTTATATGGCAAAAGCAAGGGACTCACCCGTCCAGGCAGGATACCCCTCCCACCTGGGTGTCTGATGGAGCTCATATACCCCACAGCCAGTTAGAGGCCACTTGCACAGCAGGTGATAGACACCTCCCACCTGAGAATGGGGGAAACTCCTATACCACCTTAGCCAGGGTAGAGGGAACTTGCCCCTCCAGGCAGAACACCCCTCCCACCTGGGTGTCAGGTGGAGCTCATATACCCCAGCAGCTAGGGTAGAGGTGACTTGCACCTCCAGGCTACATACATCTTCCACATTATAATGGGGGTAACTCCTATATTGCCTTAGCCAGGGTGGAGGGGACTCGCCCCTCCAGGCAGAAGACTCATCCCACATGGGTATCTGGCGAGGTGGGTTACGTATACAGCTGCAGCTGGGGTAGCAACAACTCGCCCCTCCAGGGAGAGACCCCTCCCTCCTGGGGGTAATAGGGGGCTCTTATACCATAGCAGCCAGGGTTGAGGGGACTTGCCCCTTCAGGCGGGAGACTCTTCCCACCCTCCTGTCAGGGGGAGCATGTGTAGCACAACAGCCAGGGTGGAGGAGAGAGACTTGCCCCTCCATGTTGGAGTCTCCTCCCACATCAGTGTCCAGTGCAGCACCTATACTGCTGCAGCCACCATAAAGGTGACTCGCCTGTCCATACACCAGACCCCTCCACCTGGGTGTCAGGGAAAGCTTGAATTGGGCCAAACCAGGGTAGAGGGCCTTGCCCCTCCAGTCAAGATACCCCTCCCACCTGGGTGTCAGAGGGGTCTCCTATACCACCATAGCCAGGGTAGAGGGGAATCGCCCCTTCAGTCAGGAAACCCCTTCCACCAGTGTATCCAGTGGGAGCTTGTACACCACTGCAGCCAAAGTAGAGCGTACTTGCCCCTCCAGGTGGAAGACCCCTTTCACATGGGTGTCGGGTGGAGCTCTTATACCTTTGCAGCCATGGTAGACGGTACTCGCCCCTGGGAGGGGACCCCTCCCACCTAGGTGTGATGGGAGTTCATATACCCCAGAAGCCATGGTAGAGGCGACTTGCACCACCTGGTGGAAGATCCATTCCACCTGGGAATTGGCGGGAACTTGTAAACCACCACAGCCAGGATACAGGGAACTAGCCCCTACAGGTGGGAGACCCCTTCCACCTGGGTGTTGTGGGGTGGGACTCGTATAATGCCACAGCTAGGGTAGCAGGGACATGCCACTCCAGGGGAGACATCCCTCTTACCTGGTGTTGGGGGAGCTTTTATACCTCTGCAGCCAGGGTAGAGGGGACAAGCCCCTCCAGTCGGAGACCCTTCCCAAATGGTTGTGGAGGGAGCTGGAATACTGCTGCAGCCAGGGTAGAGGGGACTCACCCCTACAGGCGGGAGACCCTTTTCACCAGGGTGTTGGGGAACTCCTATATGCCAGATATAAGGTAGAGGAGTTTTTCCCTGCAGGCAGGAGACCCTTCCCACCTGGGTTCCCAGGGAGCTCTTATAGGAAATCAGCCAAAGTAGAGGGGATACACCCCTCCAGGCGGGAGACCCCTCCTACCTGTGTGTCAGGGGGAAGTTGTATATCCCCTTAGCCAGGGTAGAGGGTAATGCCCCTCCATGCGGGAGAACATTCCCACCTGGGTTTCTGGGGGAGCTTGTATACCGCCGAAGCCAGGGTACAGGGGACTTCTTGCTCCAGGCGGGAGACCCCTCCCACCTGGTTTTCCAGGGGAAGCTAGAATACCACCGCAGCCAGGAAGACCCCTCCCATCAGGGTGTCGAAGAAGCTCTTATATGCCACCACCCAAAGTAGAGGAGACTCGCCCCTCAAGGCAGGAGACCCCTCCCACCTGGGTGTCAGGGGGAGCTCACATACTGCCACAGCCAGAGTAAGGGGACTTGCCCCTGCAGGAGTGAGAAACCTCCCACCTGGGTGTTCTGAGAGCTCTTATATGGCACCAGCCTAAGTAGAGGAGAATCGCCCCACCAGGTGGGAGACGTCTTCCACCTGGTTGTCTGGGTAAGCTTGTATACCTCCTCTTCCATGGCACAGGGGACTCCCTGCTCCAGGCGGGAGACCCCTCCCACTTGGGTGTCATGGTGAGGCAGGGAAACTCCTATACCTCTGCAGCTAGAGTTGAGGGGAATCACCCTACCAGGCGGGAAACCCCTCCTGCCTGGGTGTTCAGGGGGACCTCCTTTACTGCCTCAGCCAGTGTGGAGGGGACTCGCCCGTCCAGTCAAGAGACCACTCTAACTTGGGTGTCAGGGGAGTCCTACACTGCAACATCCAGGGTAGAAAGGACTCACCACTCTAGGCGGGAGACCCCTCCCACTTTGGTGTTGGTGGTGGGAGGTGGGGTGGTGGCTCATATACCTCAGCAAACAGAGTAGCAGAGACTGGACCCTCCAGGGGAGATACCCCTCCCACCTGGGTGTCAGGGGAGCTCCTATACCTCTGCAGCCAGAGTAAAGGGGACTCACCCCTCCCGTTGGGAGATCCCTCCCACCAGGGTGTCGTGGGGAGCTCCTATACCACCACAGTCAGGGCAGAGGGTTTCACCCCTGCAGGCAGGAGACCCCTCTCACCTGAGTGTCCAGGGAGTTTTCATAAGGCACCAGCCAAAGTAGAGGGACTCGCCCTTACAGGAAGGAGACCCCTCCAATCTGGGTTTCTGGGGGAGCTTGTATACAGCATTAGCCAGGGTAGAAGGGACTTGCCCCTCCCTGCGGGATACCCCTCTTACCTGGGTGTCTGGGGGAGCTTGTATACTGCTGCAGTCAGTGTACAGGGGACTCCTAACACCAGGCTGGAGGCCCGCCCACTTGGTTGTTGGTAGAGCTCATATACTGCTGCAGCCAGGGGAGAGGGGACTTACCCCTCCAGGCAAGAGAGCCCTTCCATCTGGGTGTTTGGGGAAGCTTGAATACCTCTGCAGCCAGGGTAATGGAGACTTGCCCATCCAGGTAGGATACCTTCCCACCTGGGTGTTGTGGGGAGCTTATATAAAACCTTAGTCAGAGTTCAGGCGAATCACCACTGGAGGGTGCAGATACCTCCCACCTGGTTTTCAGGGGGAGCTCTAATACCACCAAAACTAGGGCAGAGGGTACTTGTCCCACCAGGTGGGAGACCCCTCCCACCAGGTGTCAGGGCGAGCTCATATAGTGCAGCAGCCAGGGTAGAGGGAACTTCCCTCTCTGTTTGGGAGATCCCTCCCACCTGGGTGTCTGAGGGGGCTCCTACACCCTCATAGCTAGGATAGAGGGGACTCGCCCCTCCAGGCAGGTGACCCCTCTCACCTGGGTGTCAGGAGGATCTCCTATACCACTGCAGCCAGGGTAGAGTGGAATCCCTGCACCAGGTGAAAGACCCCTCTTACCTAGGTGTCAGGGGAGCTTGATTACCGCTGCAGCCATGGTAGAGGAGACTCACCCCTCCAGGCGGGAGACCCCTCCCACCAGTGTGTCATGGGGAGCTCTTATACCTCTGCAGCCAGGGTATAGGGGACTCACCTCTCCAGGCGGGAGACCCCTCCCACCTGAGTGTGTGTGCAGGGGGTGTGGGGGGGTGTTAGAGTCTGTAAACAAGTCAGGATGGCGCCTGGTATTTTGCCAGGGGGAGTGGTTTATGAGGTGGCGCTAGCGAGCCATTAAGTGTGGAGATTCCTTGTTGGTTGACTGCTGTATCTAGTTTATGTTAATTAGATAAGCTGTGTGGAATGTATAAATACCCCTCCTGTCCTACAATAAAGGGCTCCCACTCCTGCTGTATCAACATACACAAGTTGTTCGTCACTCCCCGGTTATTTTGCTGCAGGGGGGTTCTATACAACTGCAGCTGGGTAGCAGGGAACTGACCCCTCCAGGCGGGAGAACACTTGCACCTGGGTGTCCTGAGGAGCTTGTATCCTGGAGCAGCCAGGATAGAGCGGACTCACCCCTTCAGGCAGGAGACCCCTTACATCTGGGTATGGCGGGGGGCAGCTCGTATACCGCCACAGCCAGGGTAGAGAGGATTCATCCCTGCACGTGGGAGACCCCTACCACCTGGTTGTCCCAGGAATTCTTATAAAGCACCAGCCAGAGTAGAGGGGACTCGCCACTCCAAGAAGGAGACCCCTCCGACCTTGATGTTGGGGGGAGCTCGAATAACTCCGCAGTCAGGTACAGAGGACTCCTCCCTACAGAAGGGAGACCCCTCCCACCTGGGTGTGTGTAGGGAGCTCATATACTGCCACATCCAGTGTAGAGGGCTTCCCCTCTTTATGTGGGAGACCCCTCCAGCCTGGGTGTTCCTGGTGCTCTTATAGAGTACCAGCAAGGATAGAGGGAACTCGGGACTCCAATGGGAGACCCATCTCACCTGAGTCTGTGTGTGTGTGTGTGTGGGGGGCTTGCATACCGCATTAGCTAGGGTAGAGGTGACTTGCACTTCCAGGCGAAAATCCCCACCCACCTGGGTGTCTGGGAGAGAATGTATACAGCAGCAACCAGGGTAGAAGGGACTCTCCTCTCCAGGCGGTACACCACTCTCACTAGAGTATCAGGGGAGCTCCTTTACCGCCATAGGCAGGGTAGAGTCCATTCACCACTCCAAGCTGAAGACCTCTCCTACCTAGATGTAGGGTGGGGGAGCTCATATCCCACCCAAGCCAGGGTAGAAGGCACTCACCCCTCCATGAGGTAGACTCCTCCAACATGGGTGTCTGGGGGTAACTTGTACACCCTCCAATCCAGGGTTGAGGGAACTTGCCCTCTAGTCAGGAAACCCTTCCCAACTGGGTTTTGCGGGGAGCTCATATAGCACTGCAGGCAGGTTAGAGTGGACTCGCACCTCCAGGCCGGAGACCCCTCCCACCTGAGTGTCTGGGGGGAGCTTTTATACCATGGCAACCATGGTCAAGGTGCTCTCCCTCCAGGCAAGAGACCCTTCCCACCTGGGTATTGGGGGGCTTGTATACCACAGCAGCCAGGGTAGAGTGGACTTGCCCCTCCATGCGGGAGACCCCTCCCACCTAGGTGTCTCAGGGAGCTTGTATACCACAGCAGCCAGGGTACCAGGGACTCACCCCTCCATGCGGAGACCCCTCCCCCCTGGGTGTTGGAGGATGCTCATATACTTCCCCAGCCAATGGAGAGGGGACTCACCCCTTTAGGCAGGAGACCCCTCCCACCTGGGTGTCCTGGGGAGATCCAATACTGCTGCAGCAAGGGATCTCCTGCACCCAGGCGAGAGACCACTCCCACCTGGCTGTCAGGGGATTCTAGCCTCCTGGTGGGAGACTCCTCCCAATTGGTGTCATATACCACCTTAGCCAGGGTACAGGGGACTTGCCCCTCCAGATGGGAGACCCCTCCAATCTAGGTGTCAGTTGGGGGTTTTCATATACCTTGTATGCCTCCACAGCCAGGGTAGAGGGAACTCGCCTCTTCAGGCCAGAGACTCTCCCACCTGGGTTTGGGGGGGAGCTCCTTTACTGCCACAGCCATTGTACAGGGAACTCATGCCTCCAGGCAGGAGACCCCTCCCACCTGGCTGTCAGGAAAAGCGAATATACCATTTTAGCCAGGGAAAAGGGGACCCATTCCCTTCAGTCATGAGACCACTCCCACCTGTGTATCACAGGGAGCTTGTAGACCACCTTAGCCAGGGTAGAGGTGAATTCACACTTCCAAGCGGGAGATCCCTCCCTACTGGTTGTCCAGGAGCTTGTATACTGCATTAGCCACTGTGGAGGGTACTAGCTCCTCCACGTAGGAGACCCCTCCCATCTTGCTATGGGGGGAAGCTCCTATACCCCTGCAGCCAGGAGATAATGGACTCACCCCACTAGGTGGGTGACCCCTAAAGCGTGGGTGTCAGGGGAGTGAGCTCATATACCACAGAGGTAGGGAAAAGGGGACTAGCCATTCCAGGAGCGAGAACCCTCGCACCTGTGTGTGTGGTGGGGAGCTCTTATACCA
The DNA here is from genome assembly GCF_001458135.2 of Marmota marmota marmota. Lineage (NCBI taxonomy): Eukaryota > Metazoa > Chordata > Mammalia > Rodentia > Sciuridae > Marmota > Marmota marmota. The sequence continues at coordinate 939,340 of NW_026002914.1, read as the reverse complement.
CTACAGCCAGGGTAGTTGGGACTCACACCTTCAGAAAGAAAACCCCTCCCACTTGGCTGTCGTGGGGAGCTTGTATACCACTTTTGCCAGGGTAGAGAGAACTCGCCACTCCATGCGGGAGACCCCACACACCAGGGTGTCAGGGGGGAGCTCCTATACCATTCTAAGCCAGGGTATAGGGCATATGCCATTCCAGGCAGGAGATCCATTCCTACCTGAGTGTTAAAGGGTGCTCTTATACAGCTGCAGCCAGGGTACAGGGACTCGCCCCTCCAAGCTGGAGACGCCTCCCACCTGGGTGTTGGAGGGGGCTAGTATACCCCTGCAGCAAGGGTAGAGGGAACTCGCCCCTCTAGGCTGGAGAACCCTCCCACCAGGATGTCAGGGTGAGGGAGCTCTTATACCATTGCTGCCAGGGTAGTGGGGACTCGCCCCTCCAGACAGGAAACTCCTCCCTTCTGGGTGTCCTGGGAATCTTGTCTATCACCTTAGCCAGTGTAGAGAAGACCCCCTTAGCCAGGTAGGAGACCCCTCCCTCCAGGGTGTCAGGGAGAGCCCTTATACCACAGCAGCCAGGGTAGAGGGGAATCGCCAGAAGATCCCTCCCACCTAGGTGTCTGGTGGGGGGTTCTTATACAGCCCTAGCCAGGGTAGAGGGGAGTAACCCCTCCAGGAAGGAGACCCCTCCAACCTGGGTGTTGCAGGGAGCATGTATACCAAGTTAGCCAGGGTAGAGGGGGACTGGAGGTGTGAATCCCCTCTACACTGGCTGTGGAAGCACATGAGCTCCCCCCGAAACCCAGGTGGGTGGGGTCTCCCTCCTGAAGGGGCTAGTCACCTGTACCTGGCTGTGGCTGTTTTGATTTCTTCCCAACACTCAGGTGTGAGAGGTCTCCTGCCTATAGGGGTGAGTTGCCTCCACCCTAGTTGCAACAGTGTAGGAGCTCCCCCAAAAACCCAGGTGAGAGTGGTCTCCCGCATAGAGGAGGGAGTGCTTCTACCCTGGCTGCTGGGGTATAGGAGCTCCTCTGAAACCCAAGTAGCATTGGTCTTCCATCTGGAAGGGCGAGTCCTCTCTCTCCTATCTTCTGCGGTATATGGGGAGAAAGAGGAGTAAGGGGAATGGTGGGTGGGGGGAGAGGAGGGATTATGGCCCAGATTCACTGCATGGTGTCAGGATTGGGGAGCAGGCCCCAGGCTGAAAGAGGGCAAAGACTCCAGGCAAGGGGCACTGCTACCTTTTCCCAAAGGAAGGCAACAATGCCAAACATCCCAGTTACATCCACTGGCTCTGGTGAGAATCCTGGGAAGGGAATCTGGAAAAGGAGCCCAGCAGGGACAAGGACAACCAGAGGGCCAAAGCAGGGCACAGCATGAAGTGCTGGAAGAAGGGTGTATGTGGGGTGCGGGTCAGGACCGCAGAAAGGAGCCCAGGCTAGGGACCTAGAGGAGGGCCCAGGCTAGGGGAGAACATGGAAGCATGGGGTCAGGCAGGCAGGGGCTGCACTAGGATTTTGAGATGCAAGGAAGACAATCGGAGCAGGGAAGTGGCCCCAGCAAGGCCCACAGTTCAAGCCGAGGCATGCATGGAGCAAGCAGGACTCCAAGTGGCTCAAGAGAGGAGCCATTCCAGGGAATGGAAAACCAAGGTCCACAGCTGGGGCAGGGGGTTCAGTACATGGACAGAGCTGGAGAGGAAATGCAGGGGATCCAGGAGGCGGGAGGCAGGTTCAAGGCCCAGCACCACTGCCAGGTGTCAGGGTTTGTGGTGCTGCCACAAGGGCATAGGGAGAGCAAGTATCCCAGTTAAGGGTAAGGGTTCTGTTTCCCATAAGGTGCCCTGGCCCAGAGGAGGATCAAGGGCCAGGGGCCAGTCCAAAGGGCCTGGCAAGGGATATGGTTCAGGAGGAGTGTGATATGAGGGCACAGTGGTGTTCATGGTGGGTGCAGAGAGGGGCAAGAGCCAGGACCCAATGAAGGAGCACAGGTAAGGGACCAACCCCAACGAAAGGTATTAGGGACCCAATGATCAGGAGGCCCCTGCTCCAGGAAAAAGTGCTAGGGGAAAGCACTCGAATGAGGAGACAGAGTGTGATACAAAGGGCACAGAGCTGAGCAAGCTTTGGGGCCAAATCAAGGGATGCCCAGGTCAGACACAACAGGAAGGGACACCACAGAAAGCAACACAACTGGAGGAATGCAGTGAGGAGCTCAGGCTGGCAGCCAGGCCAGGGGACTGTAGGGTGAAGGGTCAGGGTGAGGCAGGCCTAGGTTGGCTTAGGGGCTTCTTGCAAGGCTAGAGGGCAGGAGAGGAAAGGCAGGGGATCACCCAGAGCAAGGTCATCACTAGTCTCATGTCCACTGCCAGTTGTCAAGTTTGGACAGCAAAGGGAGATGCCACTCACTCCACTTTCTCCCCTCCCACTACTCCCCCTCCATGTTTCTTTTCATTCAGCAAGGCACAGATGCTAGCACTTGGCTCTACCTTACTGGGCCTGGCTCCTTGCTTGAGACCCTTGCTATCCTTCTTGAGGACCCTTCCCTGTCCCTTGGTTTCAGGCCCCTGTTGCCGGTCCCCTCCTGTGCCTCCCCTCTGATATCATCATTTTGTGGTGTCCTGGCACTTCCCAGACCCTTCACACCCCCTGCTTCTCCCTAGCCTATGCTGCTCAATTGTTCCTGGCAGACCAACCCCCCCCCCTCACAACCGTACACCATGTATCCCCTCACAGTACCATCTCTGGCCCCTCCATTGGTCCAGGTGTCTCTGAAGATCTACTCACCTGGGGCAGAGGAGCGGAATTGGCTCACCTCTGTGCCCTCAAGGATCCATATGGGAAACACAGCCCTGCCTCTTGCATGAGTCCCCTTCACTGCCTGAAACTTGTGGCCTGTCAGTTAACATGGAACTTGCCCCTATGAGCCCTGAGTGATCCCCTCCCTTCTCTCCCCTGCCCTCTGGGATTGCATACTGCCCCTACCCCAACCCAGCCTTCCCTAACCCAGGCCCTTGGCGCTCCTGTTCCTGTCTTTTGTGCTCCTTTGAGTCCCTGACACTTTCTTCATGTTCCTTTGCATAGCGTGGAGTCTCTTCATGTTGGGTCTGAACTGGGGGCTCCTTTCTTTGGCCCACCAGAGGGCTCCTCTAGGTGCCCTTTGAGATTCCGTCTGTCACATGGTCCTTGGGCAGCTCATCCTTCCCATCCCTTCATGAATTCCCCTGGTGCTTGTGAGTCTTCTGCTCCTTGGGTCCCACGTCCTAGGTTGGTAGGGTGAGTACCTGGTCTCAGCACCTGGTTACTATCCTGGCTCTCGTCTCACCACGCACTTACCAAGACCCCAGGCCATTCCCTCCCATAGCCATCCTTCTGGCCTCCTTCCATTGCCAGGCCTCCATTGCCAGGTTTCTGTCCATGGATTCTCATCTGGGCCAGAGTGCCGTATGAAAAACTGAGCCCTGCCCCTAGCCTAGGACACTTACTCTCTCTTGGTGCTTGGTCCTCCACCAGGAATCCTGAAACCTGGTACTGGCCTTGGACCTGGAGCCTGACTGCCCCTGCTGGATCCCCTGCCTTCCCTCCCAAGTCTTTTTCACTGTCCTAAGCCCCAGGCCCAAGCCCTGGACCTTGGCACTCCATTTCCTTGCCTGGCTTTGTGCTGGAGCCTCTGTTGGCCCTTCTTGTTCCATTTTTCTCTGGACTTTGTCTGAAGGCCCCACACTGGAGCCACTTCTCTCCTCCTTTTGGCTTCCCTGTACTGAAATACCCTAGTGCAGCCATACCTTACTGTCCCCACCCTTCCCTGCTCTGTCCAGGCCTGGGACCTCCTTTAGATCCCTTGTCTTAGCTCCTTCCTGGGGTCTTGGCCCCCACCCCCACCCACACCCATCCTGCGGCCCTTGAGACTATGCCCTTCTTTGGCCCTCTTGTCATTTCCTATCTCTCCCAGGCCCACTTCCTGATCACCTTTCCAAGGATGCTCATCAGGCCAGGTACTTGACCTGGCCTCGTGGCCCTGTGTGTTCCCTTTGGGAAAATGTACCCCTGCCCCTTGTATGGGCCCTTTGGATCCCCTTAGCCTGTGACCTGCTACCCAATCCTAACACCCTGTAGTGGACCTAGACCTTAAGACTTCTTCCTGCAGTGCCACCTACTCAGATTTTCTCCCTTCCCTCCCCTCCCCATCCATATCCATTTGACCTTTACTGTCTGGCAATAGGACGCTCTTGCCTATTGCCAGACAGTAAAGGTCAAATATACAACTGAATACACAGGTTAACATAACCACCACCATCTCAATTGCTCCCTGGCCTCACCTCAAACACTCCCTTCTGGCAATATGCCATGCATCATCCTGACTCAGCTGTGGCCCTCAAAATCTACCCCCTTCTGTTTAATTAGACAGCAAGCATGTGGCTTAGGGACAGTGCCTGTCTTAGGTTGTCCAGTACTACATATGGTTCTTACCCATCATAGGATGAGCTGACCTCAAAGCGTCAGCCTCCTGACTTAGGTTGGTACCACATTGCAATTGAATCTTACCCGTCATTGATTACTGGTCCAGCATACAGCCATACTTGTGGATAGGCCTTTGCACTAGTGGGGGGGTTAGGTTCTTTGCCACACCTCTGTTGGCCCCCAAATTTGGCCTTGGTGCCAGTGGGGGGATGAGGATCTTTGCCTCACCTCTGTTGGCCCCCCCAATTTTAGACCTTCACAAGCAGAAAAGAGGAGGATGCAAAATGCCATGACACCAAGCCAAATGACGGTTCCTTTTGGAAAAATTGTACCACCGATGGCACCATCAGCAAAGATACCCCAGCACTACCACATGATAGTTCACAATGCATACAAGTGATACATAGTCCAGGCAAGTTCTGCAAGCAGTTCAAAGCAGAGGAATCCATCAAATGTCCATTTCCTCCCAAAATAAATCCACTTCTTGATTGAGCATCACTTGTTGAGTTATTATAAATTGATGCATCAGTTTATACAGTTTACTGTGATAGCTATCGAAGAAGCTGTAGTTTGGTTTTATCTTTGTCTTCACCAGCACTGGGATGAAGATAGAAATTCTGGCAATGATGGCTAAAAAAAAATTCTGTAACATTCCAGCAGGCACTAAAAGAAAGCAATTCTCTAAACAATTTACATTATCCTGAACAGAATTATTAAATATAATGAAAAGGAAAGGTGAAAGTAAACAAAAAGATCTGTTAACCTCCTATTTTGTTTACATATTAAAACAATCCTCAACAGCTGTTTACCCAATTTAAATTAAACCATTTAAATCACATAAATAAAAAAAATATTTGGATCCATTTTTTCTTGAGAGTTCCTCATATATGATATATGCACATATGCACATACAGACATACAACACAAAAGAGAAGTGTGCACACAACACACAATACATACAACACATAACATAATAGTAAAGGCCTTGTAGCTTTTCACAGGTGAAATCTCCATTGCAATCTTTAAAAACTCCACAGTCAAAAAATAGAACTGATCAGAAAAACATTAACCTAGGTCTGTATGAGCTCAAAAAATAAAATAGAACTTCATGATGTGGGAAAAGGAAATAATAAAATAGATATTGAAGAAAGCATCCTGGTTACCACCTGGGTTTGACTCTTATTTGGATATCCCATCCTTTTTCCTGTAACTTGCATAATGGGTCTGAAGGCATTCCCACAAGCAAGCCCCAAGGTTTTTTACATTTGAAATAGGCTTTAATTGTGTTCATTATTCATTAGCCTCCAGGTGTGGGAGAACCACATTTGCAGATGTAAGGATATAAGCTGTTATGGATTTGAGCCAAGTCATCTTCTTTTTGGTCTGTAGAAATTGCTTTAGTTAGTCTCTCTGGAATCCAAATCAGCTGCTGTTCTCCCTATGGAAACACACAAACAGACCCCTGACTCCAGACAATCACTGGGTCAGGACCTTTCCATTGTGCTGTTAGAATATCCTTCCAAAGTACCTTGGGCTTATGTACATTTTGTGGACACATGTGCCTTTCCACAGCACGAAGCCCTGATGAATCGAAATTTAAAAAGTTTAGAGTAAAAAGGGTTATTTTAAGTTTATCTTTGGGGGATATATACCCCTTCCCAATTCCCTCTTTTTTCCTTAATAAGTACATTTTAATAGTTTGATGAGCTCTTTCAACTATGCCTTGTCCCTGTGGATTGTATAGGATTCCTGTTATGTGAGTAATGCCAAATGATGAGCAAAATTGTTTAAAAGAGGTATAAGAATAACCAGGGCCATCATCTGTTTTTAACTGTTTTGGAACGCCCACAGTGGCAAAATTTTGTAAGCAATGAGCTATAATATCTTTAGGTTTTCTCCAGCATGAAGGGAGCCCATCAAAAATTTGGAAGAAGTATCAACTGTAACATGCAAATATTTGAAGTTTCCAAATTCTGGCAAGTGTGTAACGTCCATCTGCCAAATATGGTTAGGTATCAGTCCTCTAGGATTGACTCCAAGATTAACTTGTGGTAAAAAGGTCACACAATTTTGACATTGTTTTATTATTTGTCTAGCTTGTTCCTTAGATATTTTAAAATGCTTTTGTAAAGTATTAGCACTGACATTGAACCTTTTATGAAAATTTGTAGCTTATTCTAGTGTATAACAAAATATGTATAACATGTGTGGTTTTATCTGCTAAATCATTGCCCAATCTAAGGGCTCCAGGCAATCCTGTATGTGCCCTGATATGTCCTATAAAGAATGGATCTTTTCTGTCCCAGATTAAACTTTGTATAGCAGAAAGCAAAGAGAAAACAGTAGAGGAAGGGGAAATACTACCAGCTTCTTCAAGGGAATTTATAACATTAACTATATACTGACTATCAGAAAATAAATTAAATACAGAATATTTAAACATCACAAAAGCTTGTAATACTGCATTAAACTCTATCTTTTGAGCTGATTGTTTGGGTACTAAAAATGTAAAAGTTTGATCAGGGGTAAATATTGCTGCTGTACCATTATTTGACCCATCAGTGAATATATTTGGAGCATTCATGATAGGTGTTTTTCTTGCCATTTTTGGAAAGAATACAGGATGTGAAGACCAAAAAGAAAACAAAGGATTATATGGTAAGTGATTATCAAATGAAACATTAGAGTTGCACATGATTATTGCCCAAGTATTTAATTCAATAGCTAACTCATCAATTTGATCCATAGTATATGGAGTAATAATTTTATTGGGAGAAATTCCAAACACTCCCTTTGCTGCTTTTATTCCTTTGAGTATTAATTGTCCTACAGCCTCAGGATACCTAGTAAGAATAGTGTTAGGAGAATAAGATAAATGTATCCATAATAATGGACCTTCTTGCCAAAATACTCCTGTAGGAATATTTTTTGTTGGTAGTACAATAAATAATAAAGGCAAACTTATATCAATTCTATCCAAATGCATATTTTCCATATATGTTTCAATGATTTTTAATGCCTTTCTTGCTTCAGGCGTTAACATTCGGGGTGAATTTGGATCTGATGGACCTTTTAGGATATCAAATAAAGGTCCCAACTCTCCTGTTGGTATACCTAAATAAGGCCTTATCCAATTTATGTCTCCTAATAACTTTTGAAAGTCATTAAGTGATTTGAGTTGATCTACTCGTATTTGAATTTTTGGTGGACAGACCATGGTTGAGGATAACAGAACTCCTAAATAATTAATTGGAAATTTTAATTGTACTTTATCCATTGCTATCTCTAGATTACAATGTTTTAATAATTTTGTGTGGCATAACATTCTAGCAATGTATTTTATCTTTGTGTGCTAACAATACATCATCCATATAGTGAAATATTTGTAGTTCAGGATTGTGATTTCTAAGTGGCTGGATTGCTTTGTTAACCTAAATTTGACACATAGTTGGGCTGTTATCCAACCCTTGAGGGAGTACTTTCCATTCATATCTCTGATCAGGACTTTTATGATTCAGTGCAAGGACAGTAAATGCATAATTTGGACTATCCTCAGGATGAATTGGAATTGAAAAATAAAAACAATCTTTAATATCTATAACTAAAACATACCAGGTTTTTGGCAAAGCAGACAATTGAGGAATCCCCGATTGAGCAGGTCCCATAATAAACATCTCATTATTAATGGCTCTTAAATCTTACAATAATCTCCATTTACCAGATTTCTTTATAATAACAAAAATGAGAGTATTATGGGGAGATATGGAAGGTTGTATATGTCCCTCCGCTAATTGTTGTTTGACCAGGTCATGGAACCCATACTGTTCTTTCTGATTTCCAAGTAATTTTTATTGTCTCAGTGACCCCTCCTGAAAACCCAATCCATGTCTATCTGTTTCTTGGTCTATTTGTATTGGTGCCACTATACTTTGTCCTTTTTCTCCTAATCCTTTTCCTTTCCTTAAACCTTGTCTGGCCATCATAGTGGGCACATTTGAATTGATGTTATTTGTTAATTTCAAACCTAATTGATCTAGGACATCTCGTCACCATAAATTTATAGGAAGATGATCCAATATATATGGCTGTATAGTTCCTTCACATCCTTGAGGCTCCTTCCAATATGATACCATTGCACTTCTGTGGGGATTAGTTGCCACTCCTAGGCCTCGAAGCATTTGAGTGGCTTGTTGTAATAGCCAATGTTTCTGCCATTCTTGACGAGAGATGATGCTAAGGTCTACACCTGTGTCCAGTAGCCCATTAAATTCATGTCCTTGAATATTTAGTTTTAGCATTGGGCGAGAATCTAAATTTAAAGAAAGCATAGCCCAATCTACACCTGTGGAGCCTAATCCCCTGGAACCTCTTTCTATAGTACTACTGGAAAATTTATCATGCAGGCTGGGTATTATTAATAACTGTGCTATTCTATCTCCTGGTGAAATTACTGATATACCTCTTGGAGAACTACCTATAATTTTTATTTCACCTTCATAATCAGGATCAATTACTGCAGGACTTATCATAAGTCCTTTTAGAGTAGAAGAACTGCGTCCTAATAATAAGCCTACTGTTCCTTGGAGAAGAGGTCCTTTTACTCCTGTGGAAATGATTTGAACTTCCATCTCTGGAGTTAGTACTGCTCTGGTGGAAGTGCAGGTGTCCAACCCTGCGCTCCTTCTGGTTTGTCTGATGAGAGGTCTGATGGATAATGTGTCCTGGGCACTACCCTGATGGTGTTGCTGGGTTCCCCCAATGCCCTGAATATTTGTGGTCATGGGCCCCAGAGCATTGGGCCCTCCTGTCCGTTTTTTGGCAATGGAGCCTGATGCCTTTCTCCACAATATCCTGGGTAAACACCTGGTCCTTTTCCATTTTTTGATAATGGAGTACCCTCTATGGTGATTTGAGAATGGCATTCATTAGCCCAATGCCTCCCTCTATAGCATCGTGGGCAAATACCTGGTATTCTACCCCTTTGATACCTAGCTTTGTTAAACCCTCCTCCTATGGGGCAACTCTTTTTAAAATGTCCTGTTTGTTCCCAATTGTAGCATTTTTTTGGCATGGCATCTAAAGCCTCTTGTACTGAAGCTGCCACGACTTGCCCATGTTCATTAATTTTGTCTCTACATAATTTAATATATGTGTTTAAATCTTCATGTTTCCATGGTCTAATGACTTCCCTGCATCCTTTGTTTGCTTGCTCAAAGGCTAGCTGTTTAATTAGTGGCATTGCTTGTTCTGTATCCCCAAAAACTCTGGTAGCTGTTTGAATAAGTCTATCTACAAATTCAGCGTAAGGTTCATTAGCTCTTTTTATAACCTTAGATAATTGACCTTGTAAATCTCCATGTCCTTGTAAAGTCTTCCATGCCCTAACTGCATCTGCAGCAATTTATGAGTATATAGCAGGATCATATGTATTTTGTTTCCATTTACCTTCATAAGGTCCTTTTCCTAACAACATATCTAGATTTCTCTGAGAATAACCGGCTACTGCATTTCGCCTAGCCATCTCTGTGCAAAATTCCTCATTGGCAACCTTCCATAACAGGTATTGTCCTCCATTTAGCACAGCTTTACACATACTAGCCCAATCTGCTGGCATCATGTCCAAGTTGGTAATGGATTCAACCATGCTTACAGTGAAAGGTGCTTGGGGACCATAGGTTGTTACAGTCTCCTTTAACTGATTAACTGTTTTGAAATCTAAAGCATGGTGAATTTGCTGCCCTCCTGCCTGATCAAGTACAGGGCATGCCAATCTTTGAGGTCCTGTCGCAGGATCCCATCTATCAACTACAGGGGTTGGGGGCCCCCGAGCAAATATTGTCTCCATAGGTAGAGCTGTTGGTTGGACCCTTACGCCCTCTGGTGATAGAAAGATGTTAGTAGCAGCCTCCAGTTGTAACTTTTCCCCTGATAGCCCCTTTTCCTTTAAATTTTCTTCCTCTGTCTGACTAGCTTGAGATACCTTCTCTTTTACTTGATCTAAAATGTCTTCTAACATAGTCGGAATCTCTAACAATTTACTTAACACTCTTTCAGTTTGTTTTTTTACTAATTTCTCATCTACTATAACACAAAAGAAAAACAAAACAGAATGAAACAAAAACGGAATAAAAAATCATTGTATCATTTTTCCTATTTTCTTGACATGTGCATTTGTGGTCTATTTCTATCTCTTCCTCAGGGGTGAACAACTTCAAACATTGAGCCAACCATTTTTCCCAGTTTGCCCGAGAAAGTTCTAGGGACAGGCAGTTTGAATCAAAAACAAATCAAATCAAAACAAGAACACATTGCTTTTTGAAATGGTCACCCATTCTCTTACTCTTCTTCAGGGGCGAGCAATTTTACTTACCCCCAAGCTTCAGGCATTCCCTGTACGGGACACCAAATGCCGCAGTCTGGCTGGGCACAAATAACCGAGCCACCACAAAGCATTTGTAGGTTCAAAACTGCAACTCTTTATTGATGAACTCCACCAGCACTCCACACATGCTCCCCTGGAACCATCTCACCCTCAAGTGGGGTCCGCGCGCACTCTCCCTCGGAACCCGTGAGAACTCCATGGGAACTCCATAGTAGAGGGCACCCTAGTCAGCAAGAACTGCCCTATTGCCAGACAGTAAAGGCCAAATATACAATTAAATACACAGCTTAACATAACCATCATCATCTCAATGGCTAGCTGGCCTCACTTCACAACCACTCCCTTCTGGCAATATGCAATGAGTCATCCTGATTCAGCTGTGGCCCTCAACAGCATTCCTCTCCCTGTGCCACCCACTACCATTACTCCCCTTTTCCCCCTCCCCAGCCCTATCTCTTTTCATGGGACCCATGACCGGGTCCTGGTACTTGGCTCCCCATTTTGGGGCTTGGCTACTTGCTGAAGCTCCCATTCTTCCTTTTCCAGGACCCTGTCCCTGACTATTGATTTCAGGCCCTTTGCTGGGCCACCCTCTGGTGCCTCCCCTCTGTTCCCATGTACTGTTGTATTTTGCCATTGCTAGGATCCTCTCCTTGTCCTGCTTCTTCCTAGCCTGTTCTCCATCAATGGTTTCTGGCTTCCACCAAAACCCACCCAATCCTGGACCAAATGTATCCCTCACATTGCCCTCCTCTGTTCCTGGTCTCTCTCTCTGAGGATATACTCACCTGGGGCAGAGAAGTTGAATTGGCTGGCCTCTGGGTCCTGAAGGATCCCTATGGGCAACACAGCCCTGCCTCTAGTCTGGACCTGCATTGCTGTCCAAACTTGACAAATGGTAGTAGAGTTGGGCCTAGTGATTATGTTGCCCTGGGCGATGCCCTGCCTTCCCTCTCCTGCCCTCTAGACTTGCAAGCTCCCCCTAAGCCAACCCACCCCTTCTTCACCCTGATCCTTTGCTCTACAGTCCCCTGGCCTGGATGCCAGCCTGAGCTCTTTATCCATTACTCGGTTTGTGTTCCTTTCTCTGGTGTCTCTTCGTGTCGTATATGACCTGGGCGCCCCTGATTTGGCCCCGTACCTCACTCCCTTCTGTGCCCTTTGCACAGCCATCTATCTCCTCATCCTAGCGCAGATCCTACCTTTCCTTACCCAACTGCTTTTTCCTGGATAAGGGTCCTCCTGATCATTGGGTCCCTAATACATTTTGGTGGGATCGGTCCCTTACCTGGGATCCTTGATTGGGTCCTTACACTTGCCCCTCTCTGCACCCACCGTGAACCCCCACTGTGTCCTCTAATTGCACTCCTCCTGGCCACTGTTTCTTGCCAGGCCCTTTGGCCTTGTCCCTGGTCCTTGATCCTCATCTGGGCTAGGGTGCCTTATGGGAAACAGAACCCTGACCTCGACTGGTTTACTTGCTCTCCCCAGGCTCTTGGGACAGCACCAGGAACCCTTACAGCTGGTAGTGGTGCTTGGCTTCATGCCTCCCTCCCCCTTGCTGGATTCCCTGCCTTCCCTCTCCAGCACTGTCCACTGTCCTGAGCCACCTGCCAGAGCGCTGGACCTTTGCTCTCCATTCCATGGACTGGCTCCTCTCTTGAGCTTCTGGGGTCCTTCTTGCTCTGTGCTTCACTGGGATTGAATTGAGCGGGTAGCTGGGGCCACTTGCCCACTCACCTTGGATTCCCTGCATCTCAAAACCATAGTGCAGTCCCTGCCTGTCTGGCCCCACTCTTCCTTGCTCTCCCCTAACTTGAGCCCTCCTCTAGGTCCCTAATCTGAGCTGTTTTCTGTGGTCCTGGCCTGCACACTACAAACACCCTTCATCCAGCACTTCACAGTATACCCTCCTTCATCCCTCCTGTTTTCCTTGTCCATGCTGGGCTCCTTTTTCAGATTCCTTTAATCTGGATGCTCATCAGAGCCAGGGGCTGAAACTGGGATGATTGCCCCTTTGGTCTTCCTTTGGAAAAAGGTAGCAGTGCCCCTTGCCTGGGGGCTTTGGCTTACTTCAGCCTGCGGCCTGCTCCTCAATCCTGACTCACTGCAGTTAATCTAGGCCTTGAGCCCTCCTCTCCCTGTGCCACCCATTCCCCTTACTCCTCTTTCTCCCCATATAGCGCTGCAGCCAGGAGTGAGGGGATTCACCCTTCCAGATGGCAGACCATACCCTCCTGGGTGTTGGGGGAGGTCCTAAAATCCAGCAGCCAGGGTAGAGAGGACTCCCTCTTCCACATGGGAGAACCATCCTACCTGGGTATTGGAGGAAGCTCCTATACCACTGTAGCCAGTGTACAGGACACTCACCACTATAGGAGGTAGACCACTCATACCTGGTTGTTGGGGGGAGCTCAAAACACCCACAGCCAGGGTAGAGGTGACTCACACCTCCAGTCCCCTCTACCCTGGCTAACATTGGATACAAGCTCCCTGTAACACCCAGGTGGGAAGGGTGTCTGTCCTGGTGGGGAGAGTACCCGCTACCCTGGCTGCAGCAGTATAAGAGCTAACCTGACACCCAAGAGGAAGGGCTCTTCTGACTAGAGGAGCAAGTCTTCTCTACCCTGGTTAGGACTGAATACGAGCTGCATGACTGGAAACCTAGGTGGGGAGGGTCTACTACGTGGAGGGGCAATTCCCCTCTACCCTGGCTGCTGTAGTATAAGAGCTCCCCCTGACACCATGGTGGGAGGGGTCTCCTATCTGGAGGGACAAGTCCCCACTACCCTGGCTTCAGTGGTATAAGAGCTCCCCCACCCTGACACCCAAATGGGAGGGGTCTCCAACCTGGAGGGATGAGTTTCCTCTACTCTGGCTGGGGAGGTATACTAGATCCTTCCTACACCCAGGTATACTAGATCCTTCCAACACACCAGGCATCTCCACCCTGAAGGGGTGAGTCCCTTGTACCCTGGCTGCAGCTGTATAATAGCTCCCTTTAACAGCCAGGTGGGATGGATCTCCCAACTGGAGTGGCATATACCCTATACCCTGGCTTCGATGGTATAGGAGCTACCCAGACACCCTGGTGGGAGGGGTCTCTCGCCTGAAATGGTGAGTCCTCTCTACCCTGGCTAACATTGCATACAAGCTCGTGCGTGACACCCAGGTGGGAGGGGTTTGCTCTCTGTAGTGGGGAGTCCCAACTACCCTGGTTATAGTGGTATAAGAGCTTCCTCCCACACACACAGATAGGAGGGGTTTCTCACCTGGAATGGTGAGTCCCCTGTTCCCTGCCTCTGCTGGTATATAAGATCTCCTGACAACAAGGGTTTATGCATCTCCTGCCTAGTGGGGTGAGTCTCCTTTCTCCTGGCTGCTCAGGTATACAAGTACCCCCCCCCCCCATAGCAAGATGGGAGAGGTCTCCTGCCTGGAGGAAAGGGTACCCTTGACCCTGGCTAATGCAATAGAGAAGCTTCCAGACACCCAGGAGGGAGGGGTCTCCTGCCTGGAGGCATGAGTTCCCTCTGCACAGGCTGTGGCAGTAAAAGAGCACCCCTGACACTCAGGAGGGAAGGTCTCTGGCCTCTAGGGGCGAGTCCCCTCTACACTGGCTGTAGCTGTATAGGAGCTCCCTCATTCATCCAGGTGGGATGGTCTCTGGTCTAGAAGGGTGAGTCCCCTCTACCATGGCTGTGGAGGTATATGAACTCCCTCTGACCATCAGGTGGGAGGGGACTGTTGTCTGGAGGGGTGATTCCCCTTTACCATGATTGCTGCAAGTTTGGCACTCCTTTGGTCACCCAGGTGAAAATGATGTTCTGCCTGAGGTTTCAAGTCCCTGCTACCCTGCCAGCAGCTGTATAGGAGCACCCCCCCAGGACACCCAGGTGGGAGGGTTCTCCCACCTTTAGGGATGAGTCACCTTTACCCTGTTTGGGACAGTATATGAGCTCCCCCTCACACCCAGGTTGGAGGGGTTTCCTGCCTGAAGGGGCGAGTCCCCTCTACCCTGACTACAGTGGTATAGGAGCTCCCCCTGACACCCAGGAGGGAGGGGTCTTCCATCTGGAGGGGTGAGTCCCCTTTACCCTGGCTGCTGGATTATAAGAGCTTCTCCTCCATACCCAGATGAGAGGGGTCTCCTGCCTGGAGGGAGGATTCCCCACTACACTGGCTGGAGCAGTATACCGAGCTTCCCCACCACACCAAGGTGGGAAGCTCTTCCACCTGAAGAGGCGAGTCCCCTCTACCCTGGCTGCACTGGTTTACTAGCTGTGCCTGATACTCAGATTGGATGGGTCTCTCGCCAGGAGGGGTGAGTCCTCTCAACCCTGCCTGCAGTGGTATAGGATCTTCCCCTGACACCCAGGTCAGAGGGTCTCCAGGCTGGAGAGGCAAATCCTCTTGACCTGGCTGTAGTAGTATAGGGACTCCCCCCCCTTCACCCAGGTGGGAGGGGTGTACTGCCTCTAGTGGTGAGTCTCCTTTACCCTGCCTGTGGGTAACTCCCCTTACAACAAGGTGGAAAGGATCTTCCACCTGGAGAGTCAAGTCCACTCTCCCCTGGCTCTGGTGGAATAGACCTTCCCCCAACACCCAGGTTATTGGGTCTCCTGACTGGAGGGGCATGTCCCCTCTACACTGGGTGTGTGGGTGTACAAGCTCTCCTGGACACCAAGGAGGCAATGATCTCCTGCCTGGAACAATGAGTCCCCTGTACCCTGGCTGTGGCAGTATACAATCACTCCCACACACCAAGGTGGGAAGATTCTCCTGCCTGGAGGGACAAGTCTTCTCTACCCTGGCTAAGGAAGTACACAAGAACTCCCCTACACATAGGTGGAAATGATCTTCTGCACAGACAGGTGAGTCCCCTCTATCCTGGCATTGGCAGTATACAAGCTCCCCTGACACCAGGTGGGAGGGGTATCACACCTGGAAGGGCAATTACCCTCTACTTTAGCTCTTGACATATAAGACTTCCCAGTACACCATTGTGGGAGGGGTCTTCAACCTACAAGGGCATGTTCTCTCTACCCTAGCACTAGCAGTATAGGGGCTCCCCCTCAACATACTCATGTGGGAAGGGTTTCCCGCCTGTAGGAGCCTTTCCCCTCTAGCCTGGCTGCTGTAGTAATCAAGCTACCCAGGTCACCTAGGAGGGAGGGTTCTTGCACATGGAGGGGCAAGTCCTCTCTATCCTGGCTGTGGTGTATATGGGCTTCCCCTTGTTAGGTGCAGAACAGGCTGATCTAAATTGTCTGCAGGACATCTGAACAAACGCTAGCTGCAGGATAACCCACACACTTAAACCTCTTCTGTCTGGTTCTTTATCAGCTGTTTGCATCAAGTCTGAATACTCAACCCCACACAAGGGCGTCATTTGACGCCCACCTGTGTGGTGCAACAGAAACCCACATCTGACCCCTGCCCCATCTGTCTGAAGGCAGAAGATGACACTCTTAGCAACTACAGTGTGATCCATTCATTGTCTGCCAACAAGGCAGCTTGCAGACCCAGAGACCCCATTAGAATTTGGCTATAAAAACTCCCTCCTGCTGGGCCCCCTTCTCTTGCTCTGTGTGCCTCTCTGGCTTTGACACTCCCTTGCTATTTCTTTCTTCACTCTCTTCCTCTCTCTCTTTTTCTCCTCTTTTGCACTGCTGCAATATAGCAGTGGTAGCTCCTAACTGTTGTGGTCATTATCCTTTCATTGTTGCCAAAACCCGGGAAGAGGGTAAAAATTCACTTTTGGTCCCTCTTCCTCCAGAAGTGACACTCACCAGATGACCTGAACCCATTTTCTCAACCACCAGAACTACATGCACCCTGGGCCTTTGATTGGTGATTTTCCCCTTCCTGTAGCCCTAAACCCAATGGTGGTGTCAGGAGAATTTGAAATTTGATCTTCCAGCAAACCTCTTGGCCCACCTGTGGGGAGGAAATCACCCCATCACAGAATTCAAGGCCACGGTGGCCCTCAGGGACTCCTTCCTTGGGCAGATTGGACAATTCGGTCCAAAATTATTTCCCTTCCACTTCCCAGCTGCTTTTTTTTACCAGCATAGGTTTTGTAGGTCACCCCCAAAGGACCTTGTAACTTCTGTGAACACATAACAGAAAACTAAACATCACAATCTACCCAGACCTTCATGGTTTTGGTGGCTCTGTTAAAGTCCTAGTCCTTACACCTTTAAGACTTGGCTGCTACAGATACACTTTCCCTTACCTTCCTCTCTTGCTCCCCTCTTTCTGGCCCTGGGAGTCTCTGGCCTCTCCAGCAGGGTTCCCAAAAAGCCTTGGCGAAGGTCTCCCATGGCTCCTGTCCTGTTCATGATGGGAGCCTCTACTGTCAGGATTTGGTGACAACGAATCTCTGCAGCTTGAACTTGCCACTAGGCACTCCTGATTTTTGGCTCTAGCGGGGACAACCATTTGCCAATAAACCAGTTTCCTCACTCTCTCTTACACTATTTTTGCATCTCCTTCCTTCTACCCTATACTATGTTGTGACCTCTTCCCTCTCCCTTATACTATGTTTGCGAAATGGGTAATTCATCCTCTCTGCCAGTTAACTCTCCCTTAAAATGTTTCTTGGATAACCTCAAAACCCTCTCCTTGATACCAGACATCAAACCCAAACTATTGATCAAATATAGCACCCAGGATTGGCCCACTTGTTCCCTAGACAACCAAAATAAATGACCCCCTTTTGGGTCTCTGGATCAATCCATTCTAATGGATCTTTACAATTACTATGAGCATTCAAAAATGGGTAGAGAGCCCCTATGTCCAAGCTTTCTTCTTGCTCCAATGCAATTCTGCTCTCTGCACCTCTTCAAACCTCTACAAATTTTTCTAGCTTGCAAACCAACCCACAGAACCGCCGATACCTAATATTCTTCTCCTTCAGACTCATCCACTACTTTTGACATTGCTGATGAACCTCCATCCTATCACCTGGCGCAAATAGGTCCTCACTCTCAACCTTCTGCTCCGGCCCCTCCACCATTTCCCAAACCGCAATAAAATGTTTTCTCTCCTCCAGTTACTAGATCAAAAACACAAACCACTGCCCTTCCCCAAATCTTTGCCCCCTTGCTAGGGTTGCAGGTACTGAAGTTATTCCTCCACCCACCCACTACTCTTTTCTCCTGTCAGTGGCCACACCTGGTCCCACCATGTCCTCTTACCAGTTAACTCAAAGCTCAAACTAGCTGAGGAGAGCCCTTGGACCCCTACTGAGATATGGTGAAAATGGCCTTTAAAGTTGCTTTGTCATCACTGAAAACATGTTACTAAGAATTTAATGTCCCTTACAGGCTTTTTGGAATATTCACTCCCATCCTCCCCTCTGCTCTACCTGTTCTACTCCTCAAGTTTTTGTCGATAGGGAAAATCATTAAAACTAAACTCCCCACACACCAGATGAGGAGCTATCAGCCAGATGAAGACTGGTAGATCAACTTCACTCACATGCCTAGGCACAAAAACTTCACTACCTATTTACTATTGTTAATATTTTTCAGGTTGGATTGAAGCCTTCCCTACATCCAGGGAAATTGCTGACACCATCGCCTCAATCCTCATTGAGGAGATCATTCTCAGGTTTGGACTTCCAGCCACCATCCAGTCAGGCAATGGACCAGACTTCACTTCTCAGATTATTCAACTAGTCTCCAAAGGCCTCAACATCACCTAGAGGCTCCACAACCCCCACAAACCATAATCTTCATTTTCTATGCCAACCACAGATGGCGCTTTAACATCCAAGTGACTTGGCACCAGGATGACACCACCCACTCTCAATTTATGGGGCAAGGTGATTGCTCTTCCACTGGCTGCAATTGGGCAGTCACCCTTAACATTACTGAATTCAACCAAGGCACCTATGATACTTCCTAGAGTCCCTATGACAGGACCAAGGGCTGATACCAAGGATTTCCTCCACTCAGAAATTGTTTGATGTAGTTGACAAGCTATGGCTTCAAGAAAATTTTATAGACTTTGCCCTTCTGAGATAACTGTCTATAGGCACTAAATGTTATCTCTAGTCGCCCAAGTATTCCCAAGCCTGCCCCTGAACATTGACCAGCTCTCCCAGGTAGGCCCCATTCCACCTTCTCTCAGTAGGAAGTAGCCAAAGGATTTCCACTGCCCCCCAACCCCTTTAACTTAGAAAAACAAAAAGGGAGGAATGTTAGGTGCAGAAGAGGCTGAACTAAGCTGTTTTCAGGATAACCCACACACTCAAACACCCTTCTTTCTGGTCCTTTATGACCTGTTTGCATTAAGCCTGAATACTCAACCCCACTCATGGCTGAACACTTGACCCCCTCCTGTCTGGTGCAACAGAAACCCACATCTGACCTTCGCCCCATCTGTCTGAAGGCAGATGATGACACCCTTAGCAACTACTGTGTGGTCCAATCATTGTCCACCAACAAGGCAGCTTGTAGACCCAGAGACCCCATTAGAATTTGGCTATAAAAACTCCCTCCCTCCTGCCAGGCCCCTCTCTCTTACTCTCACTGTCTCCCTCTCTTGCTTTCACCCTCCCTTGTTCTCTTTCCTCGCTTTCTCTCTCTCTCTCTCTCTCTCTCTCTCTCTCTCTCTCTCTCTCTCTCTCTCTTTCTCCTCTTTGTCACTGCTGCAATAAAGCAGTAGTCACTGCAAGTGTTGTGGCCATTTTCCTTTCACCCCGGACACCCTGGTGAGAGGCATCTCCTGCCAGGAGGGGAAAGTACTTTTTACTCTGGCTTTGGTGGTATATGAGCTGCTGCTGACAACCAGGTTGGAGGGGTATGCTGCCTAGATGGGTGAGTTTCCTCTACTCTGGGTAAGGTGGTATACATGTTCCTCTGGACAACATGGTGGGAGGGATATCCTGCCAGGAGGGGCCAGTCCCCACTACCATGAATGCAGCAGTGTATGAGTTAATGCCCCACACCCATGTGGGAGGGTTTCCCTCCTGAAGGGTTGAGTTCCCACAACACTGGCTGCGAGTTTATAAAAGCCCCCTCCTATCCCCAGGAGGGAGGGGTCTCCCACCTTTAGGAGCCAGTCTCTGCTACCCCCAATGCAACTGCATAAGAACCCCCCCTCAGCAGACACCCACGTGGGAGGGTTCTCCTGCCTGGATGGGCGAGTCCCCTCTACCCAGGCTAAGGTGGTATAGAAGTTACCGCCATTCCAAGGTGGGATGTGTCTCTCGCCTGGAGTTGCAGGTGGCCTCAACACTGGCTGCTGGGGTATATTAGCTCCACCTGACACCCAGGTGGGAGGGGTCTCCTGCTTGGAGGGGCAATTCCCCTCTATTCTGTCAGCTTTTGTATTGGAGATCCCCCCTTACCCAGATGGGAAGTGTCTCGTACCTGAATGGGTGAGTAACACTACCCTGGCTGTAGTGGTATACTAGCTTTCCCTGACAACCAGGTTGGATGAGTCTCTCACGTGGAGGAGCAAATTCCCTCTATCATGGCTGCAGCGGTAAAGGATCTCCCCCTGACACCCAGGGGGGAGCATCTCCCGCCAAGAGTGGCGAGTCCCCTCTACCCTGCCTGTGGCAGTTTATGAACTCCCCTGACAACCAGGTGGAAGGGATATTTGGCCTGCATGGTCGAGTCCCCTCTACCCTGGTTAAGGTGATATTGGAGTTATTCCCATTCCCAGGTGGGAGGTGTTTCTCGCATAGATGTGCAGGTTGCCTCTACCCTGGCTGCTGGGATATTTGAGCTCCACCTGACCCCCAGGTGGAAGGGGTCTTCAGCCTGGAGGGTGAGTCCACTCTATCCTGGCTGCAGCGGTTAAGGTGCTTCCACTATACCCAGGTGGGAGGGGCCTCCCGCCTAGAGGGGTGACTTCCCTCTACCCTGGCTGAGGGGGTGTACCAGCTCTCCCAGACACCCAGGTGGGAGGGGTCTCCTGCTTGGAGGAGTGAGTCCCCTCTATTCTGTCCACTGTGTTATTTGAGCTCCCCCCGCCCCCATACTCAGATGAGAGGCGTATCCTGCCTGAAGGGTAGAGTCCCCTCTACTCTGGTTCCAGTGGTTTAGTAGCTTTCCCTGACAACCAGGTTGGTGGATCTCTTACCTGGAGGGTCGAGTCCCCTCCACCCTGGCTGCAGAAGTAAAGGATATCCCCCTGACAACCAGTTCAGAAGGTCTCCATCCTGGAGAGGTGAGTCCTCTCTATCCTGGCTGCTGTGATATAGGAGGTCCCCCATATACCCAGGTGGGAGGATTCCTCCAGTGGCGAGTCCACTCTACCCTGCTATGGCAATATATGAACTCTGCTGACAACAAGGTAGAAGGGATCTGACAACAAGGTAGACGGGATCTGCCACCGGGAGGGTCGAGTCCCCACTCCCTTGGCTCTGGCTGTATAGGAGCTCCCCAAACACCCAGGATATGGGGTCTCCTGAATGGAGGAGCGAGTCTCCTCTACATTGGTTGCGGGGGTATAGGAGCTCCCCCAGACACCCAGATGGGAATGGTCTCCTGCCTGGAGCAATGAGTCCCCTCTCCCTGGCTGTGGCTGTATACAAGCTCTCCCAGATACCCAGGTGGTAGGGGTATTCTACCTGAAGGGGAAAGTACCCTCTACCATGGCTGCAGGTGGAAGTGGTCTCCCGCCTGGAGGGGTGAGTCCCCTTTATCCTGGCTGTGGTGGTATATGATCTCACACTGACATCCAGGTTGAAGGGGTCTCCCACCAGGAGGGACAAGCACTTTCTTCCTTGGGTATGGTGGTATATGAGCTCCACCTGAAAGCTAGATTGGAGGGGTCTCCCGCCTGGATGGGCGAGTCTCCTCTACCCTGGCTAAGGCAGTATACAAATTCCCCATGACATCCAGGTGGAGGGTCTCCCACCTGAAGGGGCGATTCCCCTCAACCCTGGCTGCGGATATATAAGAGCCTCCTCCTACCCTCAATAGGGAGGGGTCTCCCCGCTGGAGGGCGAGTCGCTGGTACCCCAGCTGCAGCTGTATACGAACCCCCCCTCGCCATACACTCATGTGGGAGGGGTTTTCCTTCTGGAGGGGCGAGTACCCTCTACCCTGGCTAAAGAGTATAGGAGTTTCCCCATTCACAGGTGGGAGGTGTCTCTCGCCTGGAGGTGCAAGTTGCCTCTACCTTGGCTGCTGGGGTAATTGCGCTCCACTTGACACCCAGGTGGGAAGGGTCTCCCACCTAGAGGGGCGACTTCCCTCTACCCTGATTGAGGGGGTGCACCAGCTCTCCCAGACACCCAGGTGGGAGGGGTCTCCCACCTAGAGGTGGAGTCCCCTCTACCCTGGTTGCTGCGATATAGGAGCACCCCTGACATCCAATTGGGAGGAGTCTCCGGCCAGGAGGCTCGAGTCCCCTCTACCCTGCTGCAGTGGTATAGGAGCTCCCAAGGACACCCAGGTTGAAGAGGTCTCCAGCCTGCAGTGTAGAGTTCCCTCTATCCTGCCTGAAGGGTATAGGAGCTCCCCCAACCCCCAGGTGTGAGGGGTCTCCTGCCTGGAGGGATGAGTTTTCTCTTCCCTGGCTTTGGCGGTATAGGAACTCCCCGCAACACCCATGTGGAAGGGTTCTCCCGCCTGAAGGGGAAAGTCCCATCTACCATGGCTGCAGTGGTATAAGAGCTCCCCCTGACACCCAGGTGGGAGGGATCTCCTGCCTGAAGAGGTGAGTCCCCTCTATCCTGGCTGTGGTGGTATATGATCTGCCCCTAACATCCTGGTTGGAGGGGTCTCCCACCAGGATGGGCAAGCACTTTCTTCCCTGGCTATGATGGTATAAGAGCTCCCATTGACAGCCAGGTTGGAGGGGTATCCCGCCTGGATAGGCAAGTCTCCTCTACCCTGGCTAAGGTGGTGTAAAAGTTGCCTCTGACACCCAGGTGGAAGGATCTCCCGCCTGAAGGCGCGAGTCCTCTCAACCCTGGCTGCGGGAGTATAAGAGCCCCCGCTTACCCTAGTCGGAAGCGGTCTCCCGCCTGAAGGAGTGAGTCACTGCTACCCAAGCTGTAGCTGCATATGAACCCTCCCTTGCCAGACATCCATGTGTGAGGCATCTCCCGACTTGAGGAGCGAGTCCCCTCTATCCTGGCTAAGGCCATATAGGAGTTACCCCCATTCGAAGGTGGGAGGTGTCTCTCACCTGGAGGTGAGTGTTGCCTCTAACTGGGCTGCGGGGTATATTAGTTCCACCTTACACCCAGGTGGGAGGGGTCTTCTGCCTAGAGGGGCGAGTCCAGTCTACCTGGGCTAAGGGGGTATAGGAGTAACTCCTATTCCCAGGTAGGAGGTGTTTTTCACCTGGAGGTGGGAGTTGGCTCTACCCTGGCTGCTGGAGTATATAAGTTCCACCTGACACACAGGTGGGAGAAGTCTTCTGGCTGGAGGGGTGAATCCACTCTACCCTGTCTGCAGAGGTTAAGGAGCTTCCCCTGACCCCCAGGGTGGACGGGTCTTCTGCCTAGAAGGGTGACTTCCCCCTACCCTGGGTGCAGGAGTTTACCAGTTTCCCCAGACACCCAGGTGGGAGGGGTCTCCTGCTTGGAGGGGCGAGTCCCTTCTATTCTGGCTGCTCTGACATACGAGCCAGCCCCCCATACCCAGATGGGAGAGCTCTCCTGCTTTAAAGGGTGAGTCCCCTATACCCTGGCTGCAGTGGTTTATCACCTTTCCCTGAAATTCAGGAGGGAGGTGTCTCTTGCCTGGAGTGGTGAGTCCCCTCTACCCTGGCTGCAGAGGTATAGGAGGTCTCCCCTACACCCAGGTGGGAGAAGTCTCCCGCCTTTAGGGGCGAATCCCCTCTAAAATCCCTCAGACACACAGGTGGGAAGGGTCTCCCGAATGGATGGGTGAGTCCGCTCTATCCTTGCTGCAGAGGTAGAGGAGCTCACCCAGACACTCAGGTGGAGGGGTCTCCGACTGGAAGGCAAGTCCACTCTACCCTGGCTGCAGCAGTGTAGGAACTCCCCCTGAGATTTAGGTGGGAGAGGTGTACTGGCTGGAGAGGTGAGTCCTCTCTACCCTAGCTGCAATGGAATAAGAGCTCTTGCTGAGACCCAGGTGGGTGAGGTCTCCCACCTGGTAGGACGAGTCCCCTCTACCCTGGTTACTGTGGGAAATTATATACCCCTGACACCCAGGTTGAAGGGTCTCTGGCCTTGAGAGGCAAGGCTCCTTTACCCTGGCTGCAGTGGTATAGTACCCCCTACACCCAGGTGGGAGGGGTCTCCCACCTCCAGCAGCGAGTCCCCTCTACCCTGCTTGTGGAGTATATGCACTACCCTGACAAGCAGGTGGAGGGGATATTCTGCCTGGATGGTTGAGTCCCCCGTCCCTGGCACTGGCAGTATAGGAGCTCCCCCGACACCCAGGTTATGGGTTCAAAATCCAGGAGGAGGTTTACCACCTCTCTCAGACATCCATGTGGGAGGGGTCTCCTGCTTGGAGGGGCGAGTCCCTTCTATTCAAAATGCTGAGGTATACAAGCTCCTCTCCATACCCAGATGGGAGGGGTCTCCCGCCTAAAGGGTCGAGTCCCCTCTACCCT
Organism: Marmota marmota marmota; assembly: GCF_001458135.2. Taxonomy (NCBI): domain Eukaryota; kingdom Metazoa; phylum Chordata; class Mammalia; order Rodentia; family Sciuridae; genus Marmota; species Marmota marmota. Next base: position 914,938 of record NW_026002914.1, on the reverse strand, counting down.
GGCTGCACTAGTTTTCTAGCTTCCCCTGTCACTCAGGTTGGATGGATCTCTCACCTGGAGGGTCGAGTCCTCTTCACCCTGGCTGCGGTGGTAAAGGATCTCCCCCTGACACCCAGGTAGGTGGTTCTCCAGCCTGGAGAGGTGAATCCACTTTACCCTGGCTGTACTGATATAGGAGGTCCCCCCTACACCCAGGTGTGAGGGGTATCCCGCCTCCAGTGGCGAGTCCCTTTTAACCTGCTGTGACAGTATATGAACTCCCCTGACAGGCAGGTGGAATGAATCTTCCGCCTGGAGATTCTAGTCCCCTCTCCCATGGCTTTTGTAGTATAGGAACACCCCCGGACAACTAGTTTATGGGGTCTCCCGACTAAGGGCCGAGTCCCCTCTACACTGGTGTGGGGGTATACGAGCTCCCCCAGACACACCTGTGTTAGGGGTCTCCTGCCAGGATAAATGAGTCCCCTCTACCCTGCCTATGGCTGTATAAAATCTTTCCCAGACATCCAGGTGGTAGGGGTATCCTGCCTGGAAGTGTGAGTCCTCTCTATCCTGGTTGATGCAGTACTCAAGCTCCCCCAGACACCCTGGATGTAGGGTCTCCCAATTGGAGGTGCGAGTCCCCACTATCGAGGCTGCAGAGGTATAGGAGCTCACCCAGACACCCAAATTGGGAGGAGTCTCCAAACTGGAAAGGCAAATCCGCTCTACCCTGGTTGCAGTGGTGTAGGAACTCCCCCTGACACCCAGGTGGAAGGGGTTTCCCGCCTAGAGCTGGGAGTCCCCTCTACCCTGATTGCTGCAGTATAGGAACACCCCTGACAACCAACTGAAAGTAGAATTTGACCAGGAGGCTAGAGACCCCTCTAACCTGCTGCAGCAGTATAGGAACTCCTCAGGACGCCCAGGTGAAAGAGGTCTCCCATCCCTATACCCCATCTGCAGCCGTATAGGAGCTCCACAGAACCCAGGTGGCAGGGGTATCCCACCTGGAGGGGTGAGTCCCCTCTTCCCTGGATGCGGTGGTATAGGAGCTCCCCCTGACACCCAAATGGGAGGGGTTTCCCGCCTGAATGCGAAAATACCCTCTACCATAGCTGCAGTGGTATAAGAGCTCCCCTTGAAACCCAGGTGGGAGGGGTCTCCTGCTTGGAGGGGCGAGTCCCCTTTATCCTGGCTGTGGTGGTATATGAGCTCCCACTGACGCCCTGGTTGGAGGGAACTCTCACCTGGATGGGCAATTCTCCTCTACCCTGGCTAAGGTGGTGTAAAAGTTGCCTCTGACACCCAGGTGGAAGGATCTCCCGCCTGAAGGCGCGAGTCCTCTCAACCCTGGCTGCGGGAGTATAAGAGCCCCCGCTTACCCTAGTCGGAAGCGGTCTCCCGCCTGAAGGAGTGAGTCACTGCTACCCAANTTGGAGGGACTCCAGCCTGGAGAGGCGAATCCCCTCTATCCTGGCTGCAGTCATATAGGAGGTTCCCCTCCTACCCCAAATGGAAGGGGAAGCCCGATTTACCCTGGCTGCAGCAGTATACGAATGAAATCCTCCTGAGCCCTAGGTTGGAGGGAACTCCTGCCTGGAGAGGTGAGTCCCCTCTACCCTGGCTGCAGCAGAATCAGAGCTTCCCCTGAATCCCAGGTGTGATGGGTCTCCCGCCTGGCTGGGTGAGTCCCCTCTACCCTTGCTGCTGCTATAAATTATATCCCGCTGACACCCAGGTTTGTGGGACTCCAGCCAGGAGAGGTGAGGCCCCTCTACCCTGGATGCAGTAGTATATGAGGTCCCCCCTACACCCAGGTGGGAGGGGTATCTTGCCTCCAGTGGTGAGTCCCCTCTACCCTGTTGTGGGAGTATATGAACTCCCCCTGACAACCAGGAGGAAGGGATATTCCACCTGAAGGGTCGAATCCCCTGTCCCCTGGCTCTGGTGGTATAGGAGTTCCCCCAACACCCACATTATGAGGTCATAAGTCTGGAGGGGTGAGTCCCCTCTACCCTGGCTAAGTAGGTATAGGAATTACCCCCATCCCAAAGTGGTAGTTGTCTCTCCTGAAGTTTTTGCCCCTACCCTGGCTGCTAAGGAAAATGAGCTCACCTGACACCCAGGTGTGAGGGGTCTTCTGCCTGGAGGAATGAGTGCCCTCTACCAGGCTAAGGCAGTAGAGGGAGGTGTTTATTGCCAGTTAGGAGGTGTTTATTGCCTCAGGTGCAAGTTGCCTCTACACTGGCTGCTGGGTTATATGAACTACATCTGACACCCAGGGGGGGAGGGGTCTTCAACCTGGAGGGTCTAGTCCACTGTACCCTGACTGCAGCAGTTAATGAGCTTCCCCTGACACCTAGGTGGGAGGAGTCTCCTGCCTATAGGGGTGACTTCTCTTTACACTGGCTGAGTGGGTATACCAGCTCTACCAGACACCCAAGTGGGAGGGGTCTCCCGACTGGAGGTGCAAGTTGCCTCTATCCTGGCTGCTTGTGTATATGAGCTCCACCTGACACCAAGGTGGGAGTGGTCTTCTGCCTGGGGGGGCATGCATGTCCTCTCTACCAGGGCTAAGAGGGTATAGGATTTACTCTGATTCCCAGGTGGTAGGTGTTTCTCGCCTGGAGGTGTGAGTTGCCTCACCCTAGCTGCTGGGATATATGAGCACCACCTGATACCCAGTTGGGAGGGGTCTTCTGCCTTGAGGTGGGTGTTCATTCTACTCTGTGTGGAGTGGTTAAGAAGATTCCTCTGACACCCAGGTGAGAGGGATCTCCCACCCTAGAGGGGTGACTTCCCTCTAACCTGGCTGAGGACGTGTACTATCTTTCCCAGACACCCAGGTGAGAGCAGTCTCCTACTTTGAGGGGTGAGACCCTTCTATTCTGGCTGCTGTGGTATACGAGCTCCCCACCATACCCAGATGGGAGTGGTCTCCCACATGAAGGGGCGAGTCTCCTCTCTCCTGGTTGCAGTGGTTTACTAGCTTTGCCTAACACCCAGGTTGGATGGGTCTCTCGCCTGGAGAGGCAAGTCCCCTCTACTTTGGCTGTGGAAGTAAAGGATACCCCCAGACACCCAGGTGGGAGGGTCTGTGGCCTGGAGAGGTAAGTCCCCTCTACCCTGGCTGCAGTGGTATAGGATGTCCCCCTTATACCCAGGTGGGAGGGGTCTACTGCATAGAATGGCAAGTACCCTCTACACTGCTATGGCAGTATATGAACTCTGTTGGCAACCAGGTAGAAGGGCTCTTCCGCCTGGAGAGTCCAGTCCCCACTCCCTTGGCTCTGGCTGTATAGGAGCTCCCTGACACCCAGTATATGGGGTCTCCCGAATGGAGGGGTGAGTCTCTTCTACACTGGCTTCAGGGGTATACATGCTCCCCCAGACTACCATAAGGGAATGTTCTCCCACCTGGAGCAATAAGTCCCCTCTACCCTGGCTGTGGCTGTATACAAGCTTTCTCAGACACCCATGTGGGAGTGGTATCCCACATGGAATCATGAGTCTCCTCTACTTTAGCTCTTGCCATATAAGAGCTTCCACTACACCCTGGTGGGAGGCGTCTCCCACCTGTAAGGTCGAGTCCCCTCTACCCTAGCTGCTGCAGTAATCAAACTCTCCAGGACACCCAGGAGGGAGGGGTCTCCCAATTAGAGGGTCAAGTCCCTACTACCCTGGCTGTGGAGGTATAGGAGCTCAAGCAGAAACCCAGGTGGGAGGGGTCTTCCACCTGGAGTGGCGAGTCCCCTCTACCTGGGCTAAGGGGCTATAGGTACTCCCATTCCCAGGTGGGAGATGTTTCTCCCCTGGAGGTGCAAGTTGCCTCTACCCTGGCTGGTGGGGTATATGAGCTCCACCTGACACCCTGGTGGAAGCGGTCTTCCTCCTGGAGGGGCGAGTCCATTCTACCCTAGCTGAAAGGATTAAGGAGCTTCCCTTGACATCTAGGTGGGAGGGGTCTCGTTCCTAGTGGGGTAACTTCCCTCTACCCTGGCTGAGAGGTTCTACCAGGTCTCCCAGAGACCCAGGTGGGAGGGGTCACCTGCTTGGATTGGCTAGTCCCCTCTGTTCTGGCTGCTGTGGTATACAAGCTCCCCCCCCCATACCCAGATGAGAGGGGTCTTCCACCTGAAGGGCGAGTCCCTTTTACACAGGCTTCAGTGGTTTACTAGCTTTCCCTGACACCCAGGTTGGATGGGTCTCTCACCTGGAGGGTCAAGTCCTCTCCACCCTGGCTGCCATGGTAAAGGATCTCCCCCTGATACCCAGGTGGGAGAGTCTCTGGCCTGGAGAGGTGAGTCACCACTATCCTGGCTGCAGTGGTATAGGAGGTCCCCCCCTAAACACAGGTGGGGGAGGTCTCCTGCCTCTAGTGGTGAGTCTCCTCTTCCCTACATGTGGCAGTATATGAACTCCCCTGACAACCAGGTGGACAAGAAATTCCACCTGGAGGGTTGAGTCCCCTCTACCCTGTCTCAATATAGGAGTTGTATAGGAGCTCCCCGCTATATCCAGGTTATGGGGCCTCCTGACTGGAGAGGCGAGTCCCCTCTACGTTGGCTGCAGCGGTATATGAGCTCCCCCTGACACCCAGGTGAGAGGAGTTTCCCACCTGGAGGACCAAATCTTCTCTACCCTGGCTAAGGCAGTATACAAGATCCCCTGAAACACAGGTGGGAGTGAACTTCCACATGGAAGGGCGAGTCTCCTCTACCCTGACTTTGGTGGTATACAAACTCCCCAAACACCCAGGTGGGAGGGGTATTCCACCTGGAAGGGCAAGACCTCTCTACTTTAGCTCTTGCCATATGAGAGCTCCAGTAAACCCAGGTGGGAGGGTTCTTCTGCCTGCAGGGGTGTTTTCCCTCTACCCTGACTGTGTCACTATAGGACCTCCCGCTGACAACCATGTTGGTAGGGTCTCCTGATTGGATGTGCGAGTTGCCTCTACCCTTGCTTTGGAGGTAGAGGAGCTCACCCAGACACCCATGTGGGAGGGGTCTCCCTACTGGAAGGGCAAGTCCACTCTAACCTGGCTGCAGCTGTGTAGGAACTCCCCCTGATACCTAGGAGGGAGGTGTCTTCCGCCTGGAGGGGCAAGTCCTCCCTACCCTAGCTTTGGGGATATAGGAGCTCTCCAGGACTCCCAGGGGAAAGGGATCTCCCTCCGGGAGGGTCGAGTCCCCTATACCTTGACTTCAGTGGAATAAGAGCATCCCCTGAAACCCAGGTTGGAGGGGTCTCCCACCTGGAGGAGTGAGTCCCCTCTACCCTGGCTAAGGCAGAATACAGGCTCGCCCTGGCACCAAGTTGGTAGGGGTCTCTCGCCTGGAGGAGCATGTCACTATACCCTGGCTGCAGCAGTATATGAGTTTCCCCGACATACAGGTGGGAGGGGTCTTCCACCTGGAGGTGAGTGTTCCCTCTACCCTAGCTCTGGCGGTATAGGAGCTCCCCCCAACACCCAGGTTATGGGGTCTCCTGACTGGAGAGTCGAGTCCCCTCTACATTCGCTACTGCAGTATAGGAGTTCCCCTGACAACCAGGTTTGAGGAGTATCCAGCCTGGAGGGAAAGTGACCTCTACCCTGACTGTGGCTACATAGGTGATCCCCCAGACAACCAGGTAGAAGAGATCTCATGCCTGAAGGGGGAAGTCCCCTCTTCCTTGGCTGAGGCAGTATAAGAGCTCCCCCTGACACACAGGTAGGAGGGATCTCTCACCTTGACATGCGAGTTCCCTGTGTCCTGGCTGTGGCAGTATATAAGCTCTCTGCCCACACCCAGGTGGAAGGGGTCTCTTGCCTGGAAGGGTGAAAGTCCACTCTACTTTGGCTGGTGCCATATAAGAGCTCCCAGGACACCCAGGTGGGAGAAGTCTCCTTCCTGCAAAGGCGAGTCCCCTCTACTTGGCTGTAGTGGTATAAGAGTTCCACCTGAAACCCATGGGGGAGGGGTCTCCTGCCTGGAAGGGAAAGTTCGCTCTACCTTGGCTAAGGCAAAATACAAGCTCGCCCTTGGCACCAAGATGGGAGGGGTCTCTCGCCTGAAGGAGCATGTCCACTCTACCCTGGATGCAGCAGTATATGAGTTTCCCCTGACACCCAGGTGGGAGGGTGCTTCCTCCTGGAGAGGCAAGTCGACTCTCCCCTGGCTGCATCGGTATAGGAGCTTCCCCAGACATCCAGGGGAGAGGAGGTCTCCTGCTTAGGGCGGAGAGGCCCTTCTACCCTGGCTACAGTGGTGTAGGAGCTTCCCCAGACACCCAGGTGGGAGGATTCTCCAGCAAGGAGGGTTGAGTCCCCTCTACCCTGGATATAGTGGTATAGGAGCCCCTGCCCACCATACCCAAATGGGAGGGGTCTCCATTATAGAGGGGAGAGCCCCCTGTACACTGTCTGCTGAAGTATATGAGCTCCCCCTGATACCCTGGTGGGAGGGGTCTCCCGCCTGGAGGGGCAAGGACCCTCTACCATGGGTGCTATAGTATATGAGTTCTCCTGACACCCAGGTGGGAGGGGTCTCCCGCATAGAGACAGGAGTCCCCTCTACCCTGGTTCGGGCGGTGTACTAGCTACCTGTACACCCAGTTGGGAGGTATCTCCTTCCTGGAGGGGTGAGTCTCCTCTACCCTGCCTGCGGAGGTATACGAGTTCCCCCCACACCCAGGTGAATGGGGTCTCTCACCTGGAGGGGCAGTCCCTGTTACCCTGGATGCAGCTCTGTAGGAGCCCGCTGTACAAACTCAGGTGTGAGGAATCTCTTGCCTGTAGGCCAAGTCCCTGTTAATCTGGCAGCACCTAGATTACAGCTTCCTCTGACACCCAGATGAAAACTCCCTGGTGGTGCAAGTTTCTGATACCCTGTCTGCAGCTGTACACAAGCTGCCCCCCATTGGGCACAGAGGAAAAGTGATCTCATGACTGTAGGGGTGGGTCCCCTCTAAAAGGGCTGATGCAGAATACAAGATAGCCTGGAAACCAAGGTGGGAGGAGTCTCTCACCTGGAGGAGCCAGTGGGCTCTACCCAGGCTGCAGAGGTCTAAGAGCTCCCACAGACTACCATGACTTTTTTATTCCCCCAGGCCCAGGTGGTAGCACATGGCTCTCCATTACTGGGCCTGGCTCCTTGCTTGAGACCCTTGCTGAATTTCTCCAGGAACCAGTACCTGTCTCTTGGTTTCAGGCCCCTTTTATCGGCCCCCTCCTAGTCCTCCCCTCTAATTCCCTCATGCTGTGGTATCCTGGCACTGCCTGGACCCATTGCTACCCCTACTTTACTATAGCCTAGGCTGCTAAAATCAGTCCTGCTGCCCACCGATCCCGCCAAGCTCCACATCCCAGTTATCCCCTAACAATATTCTCTTTACCCCCTCATTGGTCCAGGTTCCTGTCTGAGGATCTACTCCTCTGGGACAGAGGAGCGGAATTGGCTGGTCTCTGCACCCTGAGTGCTTCCAATGGGAAGCACAGCCCTGCCAGTCACCTTAGTTCACCGCCTGTACCTTGAGGCCTGGCAGTTAACTTGGGACTTGCTCCAACCCAGCAGCCCTGAGAGATCTCCTCCTTTCCCTCCCCTGCCCTCTGGATTTGCATGCTTCCCCTAAGCCAAAGGAGCCCTCCCTAACCCTGACCCTTTGTGCTCTAGTCTCTGGGCCTGAGTGCTCACCTGAGCCCATGACCGTGTTTCTCATGTCCCTTGGCATAGCCTGGAGTCTCTTCATGTGGGGTAGGACCTGGCGGTCCTTTACTTGGTACCCCCAGCCGGCTCACCTAGGTGCCACTTGCACTTCCCTCTATCTACTGGTCTTCATGCAGTCCCAACATCCCTTTCCCTTGCACTTTCTCCTGGCACTTGCAGGTCTCCTGCTCCTTGGGTCCCTCATCACAATCAATTTGGTGGGTCCCTTGCCTGGGGGCCTGTCTTGGGTCATTGTGCTCTCCCTAGAGTGCACCAATCATGATCCCCTGCCGTGCCCTCTATTTGCCTTTCTCCTGGCCCCCTTCCCTTGTCTGGCCTCCTTTGCCAGGTACCTGGCCCTGGATTCAAATCTGAGCCAGGGTGTCTTATGGAAAATAGAGCTCTGCCTCTCATATGGGCCCCTTGCTCTCTCTGGGTGCTTGCTCTTTCACCAGGATCCCTGACACCAGGAGGTGGCCCTGGGCCTGGAGCCTGACTTCCCACTGCTGGATATACTGCCATCCCTCCAAAATCTTGTCCAGTGTCCTGAGCCCCCTGCCCAAGCCCTGACCCTTTGCTCTCCGTTCCATGGCCTGGCTCCTTGCTTGAGCCTCTGGTGGCCCTTCTTTCTCACTGCCTTTCTGGGCATTGTCTGAGGGCCCTTGGCTGGGGCCGCTTCCCTGCTCCACTTAACTTCCCTATACTACAGTACCCTAGAGCAGGCCTGCCTTCCTGGCCCAGTGTTCCTTGCTCTACCCTGGCCTGGGCCCTCATCTAAGTCCCTTGCCTGGGCTCCTTGATGGGCTCCTGGTCCCCTCCCAAACCACACCCTTTATGCTGCCCTTCAGGCTGTGCCCTCCTTTGGCCCTCCTGTCATTTTTGTCTCTGCCATGCCCGCTTTCCTGATTCCCTTCCCAGGATGCTCACCAGGGCCAGGCGACTTGACCTGGCCTCTTGGCCCTGGGGGATCCTTCTGGGAAAATGTAGGCCTGCCCATTACCTGGACCCTTCGTCAACCCTCGGATCCTGCTCCCAACCCCTGATACTCTGCAGTGGTCCCAGGCCTTGAGCCCTTCTCCCCCTGTGCCACACACTCCGCTTTCTCCCCTCCAGCTGCTCCCCCTCCATGTTTCTTTTCTTTAACCCAGGCCCAGGAGCTTGCACTTGGCTCTTCATTACTGGGCCTGGCTCCTTATGATACCCTGGCTACCCTTTTTGAGGACCATGTAACTGTCCCTAAATTTCAGGCCCCTTTTTGCGGCCCCCTCCTGTGCCTTCCCTCTGATCTCCTCATGTTGTGGTATCCTAAAATTGCCCTTAACCTCAGCTCCCCCTGCTTCTCCCTAGCCTATGCTGCTCCAATGGGTCCTGGCAGCCTAACCCCCCCACCACACTTCCATACACCAGGTATCCCATCACAGTACCCTCTTTCGCCTCACCTCCTTTGTTCCATGTCCCTCTCTGAGGATCTTCTCCCCTGGGGCAGAGAAATGGAATTGGCTCCCCTCTGCACCCTGAATGCTCCCTTTGGAAAACACAGCTCTGCCACTCTCCTGAGTCCCCTTCACTTCATGAACCTTAAGGCCTGGCAGGTAACATGGTACTTGCTCCAACCCAGCCCTGAGTGATCCCTTCCCTTCTCTCCCCTGCCCTCAGGCCTTGCATGCTGCCCCTACCCTATCCCAGCCTTCCCTAACCCAGACCCTTGGAGCTTCTGACCCTGTCTTGTGTGCTCCCTTGAGCCTCTGACCGCTTTCCTCATGTCCCTTGACATAGTGTGGAGTCTCTTCATATTGGGTCTGAACTCTTGGCCCCCTTGCTTGGGCCTGCCAGATGGCTCCCCTAGGCCAGCCAGAGGGCTCCCTCTGTCTCATGGTCCTCATGCAGCTCATCCTCCCCATCTTCTCACAAATTCCCCTGGTGCTCCTGAGTCTCCTGCTCCTTGGGTCCTTCCTCCTAGGTTGGTCATGCAGGTACCTTGTCTGAGCACCTAGCTAGGGTCCTGACTCTCCATACACCACACACCCACTGCGACCCCTGACCGTGCCCTCCCATAAATCTTCTGACCCCCTTCCATTGCCAAGGCTCCTTTGCCATGTCCCTCTCTATGGATTCTCACCAGGGCCAGAGCGCCTTATGAGAAACAGAGACCTGCCCCTCACCTGGACCACTTACTCTTTCTGGGTGCTTGGTCCTGCACCAGGAACTCTGACACCTGGAGGTGGCACTGGGCCTGGACCCTGAAGCCTGACTGCCCCATGCTGGATCCCATGCATTCCCTCCCAAGTCTTGTCTACTGTCCTAAGCCTCCTGCCCAAGCCCTGGCCCTTGGCACTCCATTCCCTTGCCTGGCACCTCGCTTGAGACACTAGTGGCCTTTCTTGTTCCTTTCCTTTCTGGGTTTTGTCTGAGGGCCCCCCACTTGGGCCTCTTCTCTCCTCCCCTTGGCTTCCCTGTACTGCAGTACCCTAGTGCAGCCATGCCTTATTGGCTCCGCTCTTCCCTGCTCTGCCCTGGCCTGGGCCCTCCTCTAGGTCCCTTGTCTTAGCTCCACACCTCACCCACACCCATCCTGCGGCGCTTGAGGCTGTGCCCTCCTTTGGTCCTTTTGACATTTCTGCCTCTGCAACTTTCCTGATCCCCTTCCAGAATGCTCACCAGGCCAGGTAGTTGACATGGCCTCATGGCCCTGTGGGTTCCCTTTGGGAAAATGTAGCCCTGTCCCTTGTCTAGGCCCTTTGGCCTCCCTCAGCCTGTGACCTGCTACCAATACTGACACCCTGCAGTGGACCTGGGCCTTCAGCCTTCCTCCCCCTGTGCCACCTGCTCAGATTTCTCCCGCCCCTCCCCTCCCCACCCATATCTGTTTTCATTCATGCTGCCCCAGGTGCTAGCACTTGGCTCTCCATTACAGAGCACAGCTCCTTTCTTGAGCCCCTGGCTGACTTTCTCAAGGACCATTTCACTTACCTTGGTTTCAGGACTCTTTTTTATAGACCCCATCCAATGCCTCTCCTCTGTTCCACTGGTTTCCTGGCACTGCCAGGCCCTTTCACTTTCCCTGCTTCTCCCTAGCCTTGGCTCCTAGAATGGGTCCTGGCTGCCAACCGACCACCACCACAATCTCTGTACACCAGGCATCCCCTCAAAATGCCCTCTTTTGACCCTCTTTTTTGTCCAGGTCCCTCTCTGAGGATCTACTCATCTGCGCAGAGGAGCCAAATTGGCTGGCCTCTGCACTCTTAAGGCTCCCTATGGGAAATACAGCCCTGCCTCTTGCCTGAGTCCCCTTTGCTGTCTGAACTTGGAGGCCTGACAGTAATCATGTGACTTGCTTCAACCCAAACCTGAGAGATCCACTCCCTTCCCTACCCTGCCCTCTGGCCTTGCATGCTGCCCCTACACCAACCCAGCCCTACCTAACGCTGATCCTTTGCGCTTCAGTCCCCGGGCCTGGTGCTCACATGAGCCCCTGACAGTGTTCCTCATGTCACTTGGCATAGAATGGAGTCTCTTCCTATTGGTTCTGACCTGAAGGCCCCTTGCTTGGGACTGCCAGCATGCTCAATTAGGTGTCTGTTGTGCTTTTCTCTGTCTTCTTGTCCTTGTGCAGCCCTTCCTCCTTTTCCCCTTGCACTTTCCCCTAGTGCTTGCAGGTCTCCTGCTCCTTGGGTCACTCATTCATAGTCGGTCAGGTGGGTTCTTTACCTGGGCACCTGGCTTGGGTCCTGGATCTTGCCCACCCCATACCCACTGACACCCCCCCACCGTGCTCTCTCATTGCCCTCCTTTTGGTTTCCTTCACTTTCCAGGCCTGCTTTGCCAGGTCCCTGTCCCTGGATTCTCATCTGGGCCAGAGCACCTTATGGGAAACAGAGTCCTGCTCTTTTCCTGGGCCCCTTGCTCTCTCTGGGCCTTTGGTCCTGCACCCGGAACACTGACACCTGGCATTCGCCCTGGGCCAGGAGCCTTCCTCTTCTCTGCTGGATACCCTGCCATCCCTCCAAAGTCTTGTCCACTTTCTTGAGCCCCCTGCCCAATCTCTGGCCCTTGGATCTCCATTCCCTGGCCTGTCTCCTCGCTTGAGGCTCTGGGAGACCTTTTTGCTCTGTGCTCCACTGGGCTTGGACTGCCGGCCTCGCTGAGGTCAGTACCCTACTACCTTTGGCTTCCTTGAACCTCAGAACTCTACAGTTTCCCACATCTTCAGTCCTGCCCTTCCCAGCTTTTTCCTGGTCTGAGCCCTCCTGTTGGTCCCTAGTGTGGGCTCCTTTCTGGAGTCACGGCCAACACACCATCAACACCCTTCCTCTTGCCTTTCATGCTGTACCCTGCTTCATTACTCCTGTTGTCCCTGTCCCTTCCGGGCCCCTTTTCAAGAGTCCTTTCCCAGGATGCTCACCATATCCAGCGAACTGGAATTGGGTGTATAGCCCTCTGGGCTCCCGTTTGGAAAATATAGCTGTGCCCCTTGACTGCTACTTTGTAATCTATCTGCCCAGGCCCTGCTCCTCGATACTGATACCCAGCAGTTAACCTGAGCCTTGAACCCTCCTCTCCCTACGCCACCCACTATGCTTGCTCCCCTTTCTCCCCTCCCCAGCCCTGTCTCTTTTCATTGGGAACAGGACTGGGTCCTGGCACTTGGCTCCCCAATCTTGGGCCTGGCTCCTTACTGGAGCCCTTGGTTGCCGTACTTGAGGACCCTGTCCCTGTTCCTTGATTTCAGGCCACTTGTTGGCCCCCCTCCTCTTTCTCCCCTCTGTTCCCCTTGTACTGTGGTAATTTGTCATTTCCAGGACCCTGACTTCCCTCTCCTGCCCTCTATACTTGCAAGCTGCCCCTAAGCCAACCCAGCCCTTCCTCACCCTGACCCTTCACCCTACAGTCCCCTGGTCTGGCTGCCAGCCTGAGCTCCTTACTGCATTACTCAGGTTGTGTTGCTTTCTGTGCTGTCTCTTCCTGTCGTGTCTGACCTGGGCACCCCTTGGTTTGGCCCCAAAGCTTGCTTCCCTCTGTGGCCTTTGAGCAGCCCACTGTATCCTCATAATAGCACTGATCCTACCTCTCCTTCCCCTACTGCTTTTTCCTGGAGAAGGGGCCTCCTGCTCTTGGGTCCCTAATACATTTTGTTGGGGTCGGTTCCTTTCCTGGGCTCCTTGATTGGGTCCTGAATCTTGTCCTCTTATGCACCCACTGCGACCCCCACTGTGCCCTCCCATTGCACTCCTCCTGGCCCCTGTACCTTGCCAGGCCCTTTGGCCTGGTCCCTGGCCCTTGATCCTCATCTGGGCCAAGGCACCTTATAGGAAACAGAACCCTAAACCTTGACTGGGCTACTTGCCCTCCCTAGGCCCTTGGGGCAGCACCAAGAACCCAGACACCTGGCAGTGGCACTGGGCCTCGATCCTGCCTCACCCTGCTGGATCCCCTGCCTTCCCTCCCCAGCCCTGTTCACTGTTCTTAGGCCCCTGCCTCATTGCTGGCCCTTGGATTTCCATTCTCTGGACTGGCTCCTTTCTTGAGCTTCTGGGGATCCTTCTTGCCCTGTGCTTCCCTGGGCTTTAACTGTGCGCCTAGCTGTGGCCCCTTCCCCTCTTTCCTTGTCTTCCCTGCATCTCACAACCCTAGTGCAGCCCCTGCCTCCCCAGCCCCACCCTTGCCTGCACTCCCCTAACCTGGACCCTCCTTTGGGTCCCTAGACTCAGCTCCTTTCTGAGGTCCTGGCCTGCACACCATAAACCTCCTTCTTCCAGCACTTCATGCTGTGCCATACTTTGGCCCTCCTGTTGTCCTTGTCCTTGCTGGGCTCCTTTTCCAGATCCCTTTCCCAGGATTCTAACCTCAGACAGGGGATGGAACTGGGATGATTGGCCCTGTGGTGTTCCTTTTAGAAAAGGTACACTGCCCCTTTCCTGGCCTCCTTCAGCCTGGGCCCTGCTCCTCAATTCTGACACCCTGCAGTGAATCTGGGCCACGATCCCTCCTCTCACTGCACCACCCTTTCCCATTAATCCCCTTTCTCCCCATATACTGCCACATCCAGTAGAGAGGGGACTCAGCCTTCCAGATGGAAGGCCACTCCCACCTGGGTTTCAGGGTAACTCCTATAGTCCAGGAGCCAGGGATGAGGGACTCCCTCCTCTATGCAGGACACCCCTCCCACCTGGGTTTTGGGGGAAGCTCCTATACTTCTGCAGCCAGGGTAGAGGGCACTCGCCCCTATAGGTGGGAGACCCCTCACACCTGGGTGTTGGGGGAACTCCAAACAGCCACAGTCAGGGAAGAGGTGACTCGCCCCTCCAGGTGGGAGACCCCAGTCACATGGGTTACGGGGGGAGCTTATCCCACCACAGGCAGTGTAGAGGGGATTTGCACCTCCACTCTGCTCTTCCCTGGTTAACTTTGTATATAGCCCACTACAACACCCAGGTGGGAGGTTCTCCTTCCTGGAGGGGCGAGTAGTCTCTTCCCTGGCTAGGGCTGTATAGAGCCCCCCCACCAGACACCTAGGTGGGAGGGGTCTTCTGCCCAGAAAGGCGATTCTCATCTACCCTGGATGCTGTGGTACAAGAGCTCTCCCTGACACTCTGGAGGGAGGGGTCTCCTGCCTGGAGGGGTGAGTCTTCTCTACCCTGGCTAAGATGATATACAAGCTTCCAGTGAGACCCACGTGGGAGGGGTTCCTTTCTGGAGGGATAAGTTCTCTCTACTCTGGCTGCGGGGCTATACTAGCCCCTTCCAACACTCAGGTGGGAGGCATCTCCAGCTTGGAGGGGCGAGTCCCTGTACCCTGGCAGCAGCTGTTTAAAAGCTCCTTTTAACACCCAGGTGGGATGGATCTCCCACCTAGAGTGGCATATACCCTATACTCTGGCCTCGACAGTATAGGAGCTTCCTGCTGACAACCTGGTGGGAGGGGGTCTCCCACCTGGAGTGGCGAGTCCTCTCTACCCTTGCTTAGGTGGTATAAAATCTCTCCACGAAACCCAGGTGGGAGGTATTTTCTTTCTGAAGGGGAGAGTCCCAACTACCCTGGCTGTAGTGGTATAAGAGCACCCCCCCACACACACAGGTGGGAGGGTTCTCCCACCTGGAGTGGCAAGTCCCCTTTTCCCTGCCTCTGTGATATATGAGCTCCCCTGACAACCAGGGATTAGGGGTTTCCCACCTAGTGGCGTGTTTCCCCTCTCTCCTGGCTGCAGCAGTATACCCCCATAACAAGATGGGAGGGGTCTCTGCCGCAGTCTGGCTGGGCACAAAATAACTGAGCCACCACACAAGCCTTGTAGATTCAAACAGCAACTCTTTATTCCCGAACTCTCACCGGCACTCTACACGCACCTTCTGGGAAAATACACCCTCCACCGGGCTCTGCATACCAAATACCCTCTGAATCCCACGAGAACTCAACAGGAACTCAAGGAGCGGGTGCCTGAGGCAGCAGGATATGCCCTATTCCCAGCAGGATCCACCCTAAACCTGGAACCGCCCTAAACTCGGATCCACCCTGGTCCTTGAGCAGGGTCACCTTTCTCAAACATTCATGCAATGTCACTGCAAATGACCTGGGTCCAAGGCAAGCCCATTTCCACAATGGAGAGTCCTCCCTCTAAGCAACATTGGGTAGGCTGACAAGGAAATTGCCATGCATCATTCCTACTTGGCTATGGCTCTCATCAGGTCTCTTGCCTGGAGGAGCTAGTACCCTCCACACTGGCTAATGCAGTATACAAACTCCTGGACACCCAGGAGGGAGGGATCTCCAAACTGGAGGTGAGAATTCACCTCTACCCTGGCTAAGGTGGTGTACAAGCTTCCTGTGACACGCAGGTGGGAGGGATCTCCCGACTGAAGGGGCATGTCTGCTTTTCCTTGGCTGAGGTGGTATACTAGCTTTCCTTGACATCCAGGTGGGAGGGGTCTCCTGCCTGGAGTCATAAGTTCCCTCTACACTGGCTGTGGCAGTAAAGGAGCTCCCCCTGACATCAAGGTTGGAGGGTCTCTGGCCTGGAGGGGCGAGTCCACTCTATCCTGGGTGTGGAGGTATATAAGAACCCCCAACAGACACACAGATGGGAGGGGTCTCCCGTCCAGACAGGCAAGTCCCTTCTTCACTGGCTGCAGCAGTATAAGAGCTGCCCCTGAAAAACTGGTGACATATGTCTCCTGACTGGAGGGGTGAGTACCCTATACCATGGCTGCAGTGCTAGAGGAGCTCCCCTGACAACCAATTGAGAGGAGTTTCCCACCAGGTGGCTAGAATCCACTCTACCCTGCTGCAGCAGTATTGGTGTTCCCCAGGACACCCAGGTGGGAGGGGTCTCCGACTGGAGGGGCGAGTTCCTGATATCCTGGCTACTGTGGTATAGGAGCTTTCCCTGACACCAAGGTGGGAGAGATCTCCCATCTTGAGGGGCGAGCACATTTACAATGGTTGCAGAGGTATAGGAGCTCCCGCCAACACTCAGGTGGGGGGGTTCTCCCACCTGGATGGGTGAGTCCTTTCTAACCTGCCTGCAGTGGTATATGAGCTCCCTCTGACACCCAGTTGGGAGGGGTGTCCCACCTAGAGGTGCAAGTCACCTCTACCTTGGATTCGGGGGTATTTGAGCTACCCCCAGATACACAAGTCGGAGGGGTCTCCCTCATGGAGTGGTGAGTCCCTTCTACCCTGGCTTGGATGAGCTACAAACCACTCAACCCTACACCTATGTGTGAGAGGTCTCTCGCTTGGAGGGGTGAATCCACTCTACCCTGACTGTGGCGGTAAAGGAGCTCCCTTGACACTCTAGTGGGATGGATGTCCCAGCATAGGGGTACAGTCCTCTCTTCCCTGGCTGCTGCTGTGTACAGGCTCTCCCAGACACCCAGGTGGGCGGAGACTTTAGCCTGGAGGGGCAAGTCAACTCTACCCTGGCTAAGGCAGTATGGAAGCCCCCCCACTCACTCAGGTGAGAGGGGTCTCCCGCTGGAGTCAAGAGTCCCCTCTACCTTGGCTGGTGCTCTATAAGAGCTCCAGAAACACCCAGGTTGGAGGGGTCTCCCGCCTAAAGAGGCAAACCCCTCTACCCTGCCTATGGCAGTATATGAGCTCCCCCTGACAACCAGATGGGATGCGTCTCCCTCCTGTAGGGGAGAGTCACCTGTACCCTGACTGCTGAGTGTTTTAAGCTCTCCCCAACACCTAGGTCGAATCGGTCACCCGGGTAGAGGGCCAAGGCCCCTCTACCCTGGCTGCAGAGGTATAGGAGCTCTGTCAGACACCCAGGTTTGAGGGGTCTCCCTGGCTACAGCAGTGTTCAAGCTCCCCCAGACATCCAGGTGGGAGTGGTCTCCTGCCTGCAGCAACAAGTGCCATGTACCATGGTTTCAGTGGTATACAAGCTCCCCCAGACACCCAGGTGAAAAGGGACTTCCGCCTGGAGGGGCAATTCCCCTTTACACTGGCTAAGACAATATACAACTTCCCCCTGACACACAGGTGGAAGGGGTATCCTGTCTGGAGGGGCAAGTCTTCTTCACTTTGGCTGGTGTTCAATAAGAGCTCCCTGGACACCCAGGTGGGAGGGGTCTCCCACCTGCAGAGGTGAACTCCTCTACCCTAGCTGTGGCAGTATAGGAGTTCCCCCGGCAACCTGGTGAAAGGGTCTCCTGCCTGTGGGGAGAGTCCCCTCTCCCCTGGCTGCAGCAGTATTGGAGCTTCCCCTGACACCCAGATGGGAGGGGTCTCCCGCTTGGAAGGACAAGTCCCCTCTACTTTGGCTGGTGCCCTATAAGGGCTCCCTGGACACCCAAGTGGGAGGAGTCTTCTGCCTACAGGGTCAAACCCCTCTTCCCTGGCTGTCACAGTATAGGAGCTCCCCCACACACCCTCGTGGGAGGGGTCTCCCGCCTATAGGAGTGAGTTTCCTCTATCCTGGCTGCTGTGGTATTTGAGTTCCCCTTGTCAACCAGGTGGGAGGGGTCTCCTGACTGGAGGGGAAAGTCCCTTCTACCCTGGCTGCAGAGGTACAGGAGGTCCCCCAACACCCTGGTGAGGGGGGTCTCTCCCCTGAAGGGGCAAGTCTCTGCTACCCTGGCTGCAGCAGTATAGATGCCCCCCACTAACACGCAGGTGGGAAGGGTCTCCTGCTTGGAGAGGCAAGTTGCCTCTATCATGGCATCTGGGGTATATCAGTCCCATAACTGCCAGTTGGGAGGGGTCTCCCGACTGGAGGGGCAAGTTCCCTCTACCATGGCTTCCTCAGTATATGAGCTCCACATGACACCTATGTGAAAGGGGTCTTCCACCTGGAGGGGAGAGTATGCTCTTCCCTGGCTGCAGCAATATACATGCTTCCCCTGACATGCAGGTTGGAGGAGTCTCCTGCCTTCCATGGTGAGTCCCCTATACCCTGGATGTGGTGGTGTATGAGCTCCCCCAGACACTCAAGAGGGGAAGGGTCTCTCCTCTGCAAGGGAGAGTCCCTGCTACCCTGACTGCCTTGGTCTACAAGCCCCCTCTGACATCCAGGTGGCAGAGGTCTCCTGCTTTGAATGGTGAGTCTTTTTACCCTGGCTCTGGAGGTATAGGTGCTCCCCCCAACACCCAGGTGGGTGTCTCGATTGGAGGGGCAAGTCCCTTTTACCTTGGCTGCAGCTCTATAGGAGCTCCACCCCCATACCCTGGTGGGTGGTTATCTTGCCTGGAGGGACTAGTCCCCTCTACCCTGGCTTTGGCGATATAAGAACTCCCCCTAACACTCATGTGGGAGGGGTCTGCCCCCTGGAAGGGCAATCCCCAGTACCCTGGCTTCAGTGGTATAGGAGCTCCCCAGTACACCCAGGTGGAAGGGGTCTCCCGCTTGGGTTGGGAGAGTCCCCTCTACCATGGCTTTGTCAGTATAAGAGCTCACCCTGACATCCAGGTTGGAAGGGTCTCCCACCTGGAGGGGTGAGTCTGCACTACTTTGGCTGCAGTGGTGTACAAGCTCTCACTGTATGCCCAGGCGGGAGGAGTTGCTGACTGGAGGGGGGAGTCCCCTATACCCTGACTAAGGTGGTATATGACCTCCCCAGGACACCCAGGTGGGAGGGGTCTCCCGCCTAGAGGGGCAACTACCCTCTCTCCTGCCTGCAGCCATATATGAGCTCCCTCTGACACCTAGGTTGGTGGAGTATCTTGTACTGGAGGGGCGAGTCTCCCTACCCTGGTTTGGCTGAATTCAAGCTTCCCCCAACACCCAAGTGTGAGGGTTCTCCCACCTGTAGAAGCGAGTCCCCTCTATGGTTGCTGCAATGGTATAGGAGCTCCACCAGACACCCACATGGGAGGAGTTTCCCACATGGTGGGGCAAGTCCCTTCTATACTGGCTGTGTTCCTATACAAGCTCCCCCTGACACCCATGTGGGAGCGTTCTCCCGCCTGGAGGGGGGAGTCTCCTCTACATTTGCTGGTGCCCTATAAGAGCACCCTGGACATCCAGGTAGGAGGTGTCCTCCCGCCTGCAGTGGCAAACCCCTCTACCCTGGCTCTGGTAGCATAGAACCTACCCCCAACACCCTGGTGTGAGGGGTCTCCCACCTGTGTTGGTGATTCCCCTCTACCCTGGCTGCAAAGGTATAGGAGCTCCACCAAACCCAGGTGGGTAGTCTCTCCCCTGGAGAGGTGAATCCCTGCTACCCTGGCTGGAGCAGTATATGAGACCTCACTTCAGGACACCCAGGTGGGAGGGGTCTTCACGTGGAGGGGCGAGTCCCCTCTACCCTGGCTGGAGTAGTACACCAGTTCCCTCTGATTCCCAGGTGAGAGGGTTCTGCCACCTGGATGGGTAACTTGCCTCTACTGTGGCTGCTGGGGTATATGAGCTCCCTTGACAACCAGGTGGGAGGTGTCCTTTGCCTGGCGGGTCATGTCCCCTCTACCATGGCTCAAGCTGTACATAAGCTCCAAAAGACACCCAGGTGGGAGGGGTCTTCCCACTGGAGGAGCAAGTTCACTCTACCCTGGCAGCAGCAGTATAGGATCTCCGCCTGAAACCCAGGTGGGAGAGGTCTCCCGCCTAGAGTGGTGAGTCCCCTCTACCCTGGTTTGGCAGTGTATAAGCTCCCCCAGACACCCAGGTGGGAGGTGCCTCCAGCATGGAGGGGAGAGTAAACTCTATTTTGGCTGAGGTTGAATAGGAGCTCCTCCAGAAACCCAATTTATAGGGGTATCTTGACTGGAAGGGAGAGTGCAATATTATCTGTCTGCTGCAGTATTCGAGTTCCTCTGGACACACAGGTGGGATGGGTCTCCCCCCTGAAGGGGTGAGTCACCTCTCCCTCTCTGTAGCAATATAGGACGCCCCCCCCAACACCCAGGTGGGAAGACTCCTCAGCCTGGAAGCCATGAGTCACCTCTACACTAGTTGAGTGGGTGTACCAGCTATGCATGAAACCAAGGTGGGAGGGGTCTCCTGCCTGGAGAGGGGGTCCCCTCTATTCTGGCTGCTGTGATATACAAGATCTCCCCCCTATACCCAGATGGGAGGGGTCTCCAACCCGAAGGGGAAAGTCCCCTCTACCCTGGCTGCAGTAGTACACTAGTACTTGACACCCATTTTGGATGGGGCTCTCCCCTCGAGCAGCGAGTCCCCTCTACCCTGGCTGTGGTGGTAACGAATCTCCCACTGACACACAGTTGGGAGGGTCTCAGGCCTCGAGAGAGGAGTCCTCTCTACCCTGGCTGCAGTGGAATAGGAGGTCCCCCCTACACCCAGTTGGGAGGGATCTCCCGCCTGTACCAAAGAGTTCCCTCTACCTTAGCTGTGGTAGTATACAAGCTCTCCCAGACACCCAGGGGGGACAGGTCTCCCGCATGGAGGGGTAAGTCCCCACTTCCCTGGCTCCAGCCATATAGGAGCTGCCCCTGAACACTGAGGTGGGAGGACCTCCCACTTGAAGGGGCTAGTCCCCTCAACCATGATTGCGAGGGTATAAGAGCCCCCTCTTTTCCTCCAGGATGGAAGGGTCTCCTGCCCAGAGGGGCCAGTTGCTGCTACCCCAGTTGCAGCTGTATAGGAAACCCACCTCGCCAGATACCCATGTGGGATGGGTCTTCCGCCTGGAGGGGCAAGTCCCCTCTACCCTGGATAAGGCGGTACAGGAGTTTCCCCCATTCCCAGGTGGGAGGTGTCTCTCACCTGTGGTGCAAGTCACCTCTAACCTGGCTGCTGGGGTATATGACCCCCACCTGACACCCAAGTGGGAGGGGTATCTCACCTGGTTGGGCGAGTCCCCTCTACTTTAGCTCTTGCCATATAAAAGCTCCCAGTACACCCAGGTGGGAGTGGATTCCACCTGATGGGGCGTGTTCTCTCTACCCTGCTGTGGCGGTATAGGAGCTCCCCCACAACACCCAGGTGGGAGGGACCTCCCAATTGAAGGGGCGAGTCCCCTCTACCATGACTGCGGAGATATAGGAGATCACCCAGACACCCAGGTGGGAAGGGTCTCCCCTTGGAAGGGCAAGTCTGCTCTACCCTTGCTGCAGTGGTAGAGGAACTCCCCATGAAATGCAGATGGGAGGGGTCTCCCGCCTAGATGTGAGAGTCCTCTCTAACCTGACTGCTTTGGTATGGGAACTCCCCTGACACCCCCATTGGGAGGAGTTTCCTTCCAGGAGGCTAGAGTCCTCTCTACCTTGCTGCAGTGGTATAGGAGCTCCCCAGGACACCCAGGTGGAAGGGGAAAACAGCCAGGACGGGGGAGTCCACTCTTCCCTGGCTGTTGTCATATAGGAATTCCCCCAACACCCAGGAGAGAGGGGTCTCCCCACTGAAGGGAAAAGTACCCTCTAACATGGCTGCTGTGGTATAAGAGATCCCCTTTATACCCAGGTGGGAGGGATCTCTTCCCTGGAGAGGCGTGTACCCAATACCTTGGCTGCAGGGGTATATGAGCTCCACACCCCACACCCAGGTAGGAGGGGTCTTCCCCTTGGAGGGGGGAGTCTGCTGTACTCTAACTGCAGAGATATAGGAGCTGCCCCCTCACACACCGTGGTGGAAGGGTCTCCCACTTGTAGGGGCGAGTCCTCTCAACACTGGCTTCAGGGATATAAGAGCCCCTTCCTACCCTCAGAAGGGAGGGTTCTTGTGCCTGGATGGGGGAGTCGCTGCTTACCCTTCTGCAGCTGTATATAACCCCCCCCCGCCAGACATCCCTGTGGGAAGGGCCTTTAGCCTGGAGAGGCATGTCCCCTCTACCCTGGCTAAGGCGGTTTAGGAGTTACCCCATTCCCAGGTGGGAGGGGACTTCCACCTAGAGAGGCAATTGCACTCTACCCTGTCTGCAGCCATATACTAGCTCCACTTGACACCTAGGTGGGAGGGATCTCCTTCTTGGAGGGGCATGTCCCCTCTATTCTGGCTGCTGTGTTATATGAACTCCCTCCCCACCAAGATGGGAGGGTTCTCCCACCTGAAGGGGCGAGTCCCTTCTCTGCTGGCTGCAGTGATATACTAGCTTTCTCTAACAACCAGGTTGGTTGGGTCTCTCGCCTGGAGGGGTGAGTCCCATCTACCCTGACTGCAGTAGTATAGGAGTTCCCCCCTACACCCAGTGGGAGGGGTGTCATGCCTGGAGGGGCAATTCTTCTCTACCCTGGCTAAGATGCTATACAAGTGCCCCCCTACACATAGATGGAAGTGTTCTTCCACATGGACAGGCGAGTCCACTCTACCCCGGCTAATGTGGTACAAAAGCTTCCCGCAAAACCCAGGTCGGAGGAGTCTCCTGCCTGGAGGGGCAAGTCCCCAGTAACCTGACTGCAGCAGTATAGGAGCTCCACCTCCCATACCCATATGGGAGGTGTCTACCGCCTGAAGTTGCTAGTCCTTTCTACCTTGGCTGCAAGTGTATAAGAGCTGCTTCTGACACCCAGGTGGGAGGGGTCTCTTGCCAGGAGGGGTGAGTACTCTCTACCCTGGCTGCTGCAGTTTAGGAGTTCTATGACAACCAGGTTTGAGGAATCTACCACCTGGTGGGAGAGTCGCCTCTACACTGCCTGTTGCTGTATAGGAGCTACCTTGGAAATCCAGGTGGAAGGGGTCTCATATCTGGAGGGGCAAATCCACTCTCCCCTGTATGTGGTGGATAAGTATCTTCCCCACATACAAAACAGGTGGGAGGGGTCTCCCTCATTGAGGGGCAAGTTTCCTCTACCCTGTCTGAGGCAGTATATGAGTTCCACCTGACACCCTGGTATGGGGGGAGGTCTTTCCCCAAGAGGTGCAAGTACATTCTACTGTGGCTTTGGTGGTATATGAGCTCCCAGAGACAACCAGGTTGGAGGGTTCTCCTGCCTCAAGGGGCAAGTCCCCACTACCCTGGCTGGAAAGGTATATGAGCTCCGCCCCCAACCACATGTGAGAGTCTCCCGTCTGAATGGGCAAGTCCCCTCCACCCTGGCTGCAGGGGTATAAATGCCCCCTCCTTCTCCCAGGAGGGAGGGATCTCCCACCTGGAGGGGTGAGTGGCTGCTACCCCAGCTGTAGCTGTATACCAACCACCCCTTGCTAGACACCCATGTGGGAGGGGTCTTCTGTCTTTGTAGAGGCGTGTCCCATCTACCCTGGCTAAGGTGCCATAAGAGTTAACCCCATTCCCAAGTGGGAGGTGTCTCTGGCTTGGAGGTTCCAGTCACCTCTACCCTGGCTGCTGGGGTATATGAGCTCCAAATGACACCCAGGGGGAGGGGTCTTTTGCCCACAGGGGCGAGTCACTTCTAACCTGACTGTGGCAGTATATAGTTCTCACAGACACCCAGGTGGGAGGGTTCTCCCAAATAAAGGGGCGAGTACCCTCTATCCTGGCTGCTGTAGTATAGGAGCTCCCCTGACACTGAGGTGCGAGGAGTCTCCCACCTGGAGGGAAGACTCACTTATAAACTTCCTGCAGCAGTATAGGAGCTCACCAGGAAATCCAGGTGGAAGAGGTCTCTCGCCTGGAGGAGAGAGTCCCCTCTAACCTGGCTGTGGTGGTGTATGGGCTCCCACAGACACTCAGGTGTGACTGGTCCCCCGTCTGGAGGGGCGAGTTCTGTCTATCCTGAATATGGCAGTATACAAGCAACCCCCCCACCACACCCACATGAGAAGGGTCTCCAATATAGAGATCCCTCTAACCTGGCTGCTGCAGTATATGAGCTTCCCCTGATACCGTGGTGGGAGGAGTCTCCCCCTCTGGAGGGGCAACAACTCTCTACCCTGACTGCTGTGGTATATAACTTCCCCTGACACTCAGGTGGAAGGAGTCTTTGGCCTGGAGGGGCGAGTCTACCCTGGCTAAGGTGTTATTAAATCTCCCCATGACACCCAGGTAGGAGGGTTCTCCTCTCTGGAGGAGTGAGGATCCACTACCCTGGATAGAGAGGTATATGAGCTCCCCCACTGACACCCAGTGGGCGGTGTCACCCGCATGAAGGGGCGTGCCGCAGTCCGGCTGCAGCAAAATAACCAGGGGGTGACGAACAATTTGTGTACATTGATACAGCAGGAGTAGGAGCCATTTATTGTAGGATAGGAGCCGTATTTATACATTCCACACAGCTTATCTAATTAACATAAACTAGATACATCAGTCAACCAATAAGGAATCTCCACACTTAATGGCTCGCTGGCGTTACTTCACAAACCACTCCCTCTGGCAATATACCAGGCGCCATCCAGACTTGTTTACAGACTCTAACATTTCTCTGGCAAAATGCCAGGCGCCATCCTGACTTGTTTACAGACTCTAACAGGGGCGAGTTTCTCCTACCCTTCCTGTGGCGGAATAGGAGTTCCCCTGGAAACCCAGGTGGAAGGAGTCTCCTGCCTGCAGGGGCGAGTCCCCTCTACACTGTCTGGGGCAGTATACTAGTTACCCCTGACCCCCAGGTCGGAGGTGTCTCCCGCCTGGAGTAGCGAGTTTCCCATACCCTACCTGTGATGGTATAGGAGTTCCCCTGGATACCCAGGTGGAAAGGGTCTCATGCCTGGATGGGTGCGTCCCCTTTACCATGGCTGTGGCAGTATAAGAGCTCCCTCTGACACCCAGGTGGGAGGGGTATCCCTCCTGGAGGGTGAATCCCCTCTACCCTGGCTGTGGCTTTATAGGGTCCAACTACTAGAGCAGCGAATCCCCTATACCCTAGCTGTGGAGGTATACAAGGTTCCCCAGACACCCAGGTGGAAGGGGTCTCCCACCTGGAGGGCCATATCCCCTCTCCTTTGGCTGGTGCCATATAAGAGCTTCCAGGACACCCATGTGGGTTGTGTCTCCCAACTGGAAGGGTAAGGCCCCTCTACCCTGGCTGTGGAGGTATAGGTGCCTCCTCAGACACCCAAGTCAGAGGGGTCTCCCTAGTGGAAGGGCAACTCCCCCTTAACCTGGCTGGAGCTCCCCTGACACCCAGGTGGGAGGAGTCTCTCACCTGGAGGGGCGTGTCCCTGCTACCCTGGATGTGGTGGTATATGAGCTCCCCTTGACACACAGGTGGGAGAGGTCTTCACCAGGACAGGTGAGTTCCCTCTAACCTGGCTGTGGCAGTATACAAGATTCCCCCAGACACCCATTTGGGAGGGGTCTCATACCTGTTCAGACCAGTCCCCTCTATCCTGCACTAGTATACTGCCCCAGACAGTGTGGCAGTATACAACCTCCCCGTGACACCTTGGTGGAAGGTGTTTCTCACCTGGTGCAGCAAGTACCCTCTACACTGGCTGCAGTGGTATATGAGCACCCTCACACCCAGGTGGGAGGGGTCTCCCATCTGCAGTGGCAAGTCACCTCTACCCTGGTTAAGGTAGTATACAACCTCCCTGAGATACCCAGATGGAGGGGGTCTCCAGCCTGGAGGGGCAAGTCCTCTACCCTGGATGCTGCAGTACAGGAGCTCTCCTGACACCCAGTTGGCAGGAGTCTCCCACCTGGAGGGTAGAGTACCCTGGACCCTGCCTGTGTTGGTATAGGAGCTCCCAATGAAAACCAGGTTTTAGTTGTCTCCCGACTGGAGGGGAGAGTCCCCTCCACTCTGGCTTTGGAGATATAGGAGCTCCACCACACACACAGGAGGGAGGCGTCTCTTGCCTTGAGAGGTGAGTCCCATTTACAATGGTTGTGGCAGGATAAGAGCTCCCCTGACAACCAGGTGAAAGGGGTCTCCCGCCTGGAGAGGTGAGTTTCTGCTATCCTGGCTGCAGCTATATACCTGCCCTTCTCCAACACCTAGGTGGGAGGGATCTCCCACTTGGAGGGGCAAGTCCCCTTTACCCTGCCCAAGGCTGAATTCAAGCTTGCCCTTGCACCAAGATGGGAGAGACATCTCCCCTGGAGGGGTGAGTTGGCTCTCCCCTGGTGCTGCTGTATAGGAGTTCCCCCCGAGACACCCAGGTGGGAATGGTCTCCTGCCTAGAGGTGTGAGTCCCTTCTACCCTGGCTGCAGTGATGTAGGAGTTCCCCTGACACACAGGTGGGAGGGGTTCCTTGACAAAGAGGGGAGAGTCCTCTCTACCCTGGCTATGGCGGTATAAGATCTGCCCCCCACCATTCCCATGTGGGAGGGGTCTCCAATATGGAGTGGTGATTCCCCTCTACTCAGGCTGATTCAGTATATGAGCTACCCCTTACCCCCAGGTGGGAGAGGTCTACCACCTGGAGGGGCAAGTACCCTCTAACCTGTCTAAGGTGTTATACAGCTCCCCATGAAACTAACTTGGGAGGGGTCAACTACCTGGAGGGGCGATTCCCCACTACCCTGGCTATAGTTATATGAGCACCCCCAGCCACACCCAGGTGTTCAGGGTCTCCAACCTGGAGAGGCGAGTCCCCTCTACCCTGACTGGGGCAGTATACTAGCTCCCCCTAACACCCAGGTGGGAGGGGGTCTCCTGCCTGGAGTGGCGACTTTCCTCTACCCTTCCTGTGGCAGTATGGGAGAACCCCTGAACACCCAGGTGGAAGGAGTCTCTACCCTGGAGGGGCATGTCACCTCTACCCTGGCTATGATGGTATAAGAGCTCCCAGGACACTCAGTAAGGAGGTGTCACCCAACTGGAGGGGCGAGTCCCCTCTACCCTGCCTGGGAGGATTAGGAACTCCCCCTGACACCCAGGTGGAAGAGGTCTCCTACCTGGAATGGCGCGTCCCCTCTACTCTGGCTGTGGCGGTATAAGAGCTTCTCCTGACACCCAAGTGGGAGGGATATCCTTCCTGGAAGGGCGTGTCCCCTCTACTCTTGCTGTGGCAGTATAAGAGCTTCTCCTGACACCCAGGTAGGAGGAATATCCTTCCTGGAAGGGCGATTCCATTCTACGTGGGCTGTGGCAGGTTAAGAGTTCCCCCTGACACCCTGGTAGGAAGTGTCTCCCGCCTAGAGCAGGGAATCCCCTCTACCCTAGCTGTGCAGGTATACAAGCTTCCCCAGACACCCAGTTGGGTGAGGTCTCCTGCCTGGAGAGGCGGGTCCCCTCTACTTTGGCTGGTGCCATATAAGAGCTCCCAGCACACCCACGTGGCAGGTGTCTCCCAACTGGAGGAGCAAGTCTCCTCTACCCTGGCTGGGGAGGTATAGGAGCTCCCCCAGTCACTCAGGTGTGAGGGGTTTCCCGACTGGAGGGTCGAGTCCCCTCTAACCTAGCTGCAGTGATATAAGAGCCCCCCAAGACACTCAGGTGGGAGAGGTCTCCAGCCTGGTGGGGCGAGTGCCCTCTACCCTGGCTGCAGTGGTATATGAGCTCCCCTGGACACACAAGTTGGAGGAGTCTTCGCCTGGAGAGGCGAGTCCCCTCTAACCTGGCTGCAGCTATATATAAGATACCTGCAACACTCAGGTGGGAGGGGTCTCCCACCTGGAGGCACGAGTCCCCTCTACCCTGATTGGGGTGGTGTACTGGCTTCCCCAAAACCCATTTGGGAGGCATCTCCTGACTGGAGAGGTGAGTCCCCTCTACCTTGCTGGCGGAGTTATATGAGTTCACCCAGACACCCAGGTGAAAGGGGTCTCCCCCTGGAAGGGCGAGTACCTGTTAGCCTGCCTGCACTCTATAGGAGCCATCATTACAAAGCCAGGTGGGAAAAGTCTCTTGCCTAGAGGGGTGTGTCCCTGCTACTCTGGCTGCACCTAGATACCAGCTTCCCCTGACACCCAGGTGAAACGGGCATCCTGCCTAGAGAGGCGAGTCTCTGCTACCATAGCTGCAGCTGTACTCAAGCCCCCAACGCATGGGGCACCAAGGTGGAAGGGATCTCATGCCTGTAGGGGTGAGTCCCCTGTACATGGGCTGAGGCAGAATACAAGCTAGCCTGGACACCAAGGTGGGTGGGGTCTGTCACCTGGAGGAGCCAGTCTGCTCTACCCAGGCTACAGAGGTATAAGAGCTCCCAGAGACTACCATGTCTTTTTCATCCACCCAGGCCCAGGTGCTAGCACATAGCTCTCCATTACTGGGCCCAGATCCTTGCTTGAACCCCTGGCTGCCCTTCTCGAGGACCCTGTCCCTGTCCTTTGGTTTCAGGCCCCTTTTTCTAGCCTCCTCCTGTGTTTCCCCTCTGTTCCCCTCATGCTGTGTATCCTGGAACTGCCAGGAGCCTCCACTACCTCTGCTTTGCTCTAGCCTAGGCTCCTCAAATGTATCCTGCAGCCCACCGCCCTCCCCAAACTCCGCTCATCAGGTATCCCCTCACATTACCCTTTTTTTGCCCATCATTGTTCAGGGTCCCTCTCTGAAGATCTACACACCAGGGACAGAGGAACAGATTTGGCTAGTCTCTGCACACTGAATTCTCCCTATGGGAAACACAGCCCTGCCAGGCCCCTGAGTCCCCTTCACTGTCTGTACCTTGAGGCCTGCCATTTAACATGGAACGTGCTCCAACCTAGCCCTGAGAGATCTTCTGATTTTTCTCCCCTGCCTGCTGGCCTTGCATACTACCCATATACCAACCTAGCCCTCCTTAACCCTGACCCTTTGTGGTCTAGTCTCCGGACCTGGGTGCTCGCCTAGGCCCCTGTCTGTGTTCCTCATGTGTTCATCATGTCCCTTGACAAAGCATGGAGTCTCCTCCTGTTGGATCTGACCTGGAGGCCCCAAACTTGTTCCCCCAGTGGGCTCTCCTAGGTGCCCCTTGCACTTCCCTCTGTCTCCTGGTCCTCATGCAGTCCCTACTTCCCTTCCCATTGCACTTTTTCCAGGAGCTTACAGGTCTCCTGTTCCTTGGGTCCCTCATCACAATCGTTGACTGGATCCCTTGCCTGGGGACCTGTCTTGGGTCATGACTCTCAACCTACAGTGCACCACCAAGACCCCCGGCTGAGCCCTTTCATCCCCCTTCTCCTGGCCCCCTTCCCTTGTATGGCCTCCCTTGCCAGGTCCCTGGCCCTGGATTCAAATTTGAGCCAGGGCATCTTATGCAAAACAGAGCTCTGCCCCTCGCCTGAGCCCCTTGCTCTCCCTGGGTGCTTGGTCCACCACCAGGAACCCTGACACCTAGAGGTGGCCCTGGTACTGGATCTTGACTGTCCCCTGCTGGATCCCCTGTCTTCTCTCTCAAATCTTGTCTAGTGTTCTGAGCCCCTGCCCAAGCCCTGGCCCTTGGCTCTCTGTTCCCAGGCCTGGCTCCTGACTTGAGGTTCTGGTGGCCCTTCTTACTCACTGCTTTTCTTGACATTGTCTGAGGGCGCCTCACTGGGACTGCTTCCCTGTTCCATTGGCTTTCTTATACCTCAGTACCGTAGTGCAGCCCTTCCTTTCCGGCCCGGCATTCCCTGTTCTCCCCTGGCCTGGGCCTCCTCTATGTCCCTTCCTGGGCTTCTTGCTGGGGTCCTGACCTCAATCCCACCCACACCTGTCCTGCGGCCATTCAGGCTGGCCCCCCTTCGGCCTTCCAGTCCTTTCTGTCTCTGCCACGCCCTCTTTCCTGATCCCCTTCCCAGGAGGCTCACCTGAGCCAGGCCACTTGCCCTGTCCTCTTGCCCCTGGGGGATTCCTTTGTGAAAATGTAGCCCTGCCCCTTGCCTGGGTTCTTTGGCCTCCCTCAGCCTGGGCCCTGATCTGGACCTCTGACATCCTGTAATGGACAAAGGCCTTGAGCACTTCTCCCGCTATTCCAGCCACTCCCCTTTCTCCCCTTCTTCATGTTTCTTTTCATTCACCCAGGCCCAGGTGCTAGCACTTGCCTCTCCATTACCAGGGCCTGGCTCCTTGCTTGAGTCCTTGGCTGCCCTTCTCAAGGAGAATGTCCCTGTCCCTTGGTTTCAGGCCCAAGGGGACAATGGGAAGGAGGTAGGGGAGCGAACTTTCCAAGGTGCCCCTTGTGCTTCCCTCTGTTCTCTGGTACTCATACATCCCCTACCTCCCTTCCCATTGTGCTTTTTCCTGGCACTTGCAGGTCTCCTGTTCCTTGGGTCCCTCATCACAATTGCTTGGGTGGTTCCCTTGCCTGAGGGCCTGTCTTGAGTCATGGGTCTCTCCCTGTGTGCATGGACAATGAAACCCTGCCTTGCCCTTTCATCCCACTCCTCCTGGCCCCTTCCCTTGTCTGGCATCCCTTACCAGGTCCCTGACCCTAGATTCAAATATGAGCCAGGGTACCTTATGCGAAACAGAGCTCTGCCCCTCTCCTGAGCCCCTTGCTGTCCTTGGGTGCTTGGTCTTCCACCAGGAACCTTGACACCTGGAGGTGGCCTTGGGACTGGAGCCTGACTGAACCCTGCTGGATCCCCTGCCTTCCCTCTCAAATCTTGTCCAGTGTCCTGAGCCCCTGCCCAAGCCCTGTCCCTTGGCTCTCTGTTCCCAGGCCTGGCTCCTGGCTTAAGCCTCTGGTGGCCCTCCTTGCTCACTCCTTTTCTGGGCATTGTCTGAGGGCCCCTCGCTGTGGCCACTTCCCTGCTCCCCTTGGCTTTCCTGTACCTCAGTAACTTAGTGCAGCCCTTCCTTTTCGGCCCGGCATTTTTTGGTCTCCCCTGGCCTGGTCCCTCCTCTAGGTCCCTTCCTGGGCTCCTTGCTTTAGTCTGGACCTCCAACCCACCACACCCAAACTGCGGCCCTTCAGGTTGTGCCATTCTTTGGCCCTCCAGTCCTTTCTGTCTCTGCCATGCCCGCTTTCCTGATCCCCTTCCAAGGATGCTCACCCGGGCCAGGTGCTTTGGCCTGGCCTCTTGGCCCTGGGGGCTTTCTTGGGAAAATGTAGACCTGCCCTTTGCCTAGGACCTTTGGGCTTTTTAAGCTGGGGTCCTGATCTGGACCCTTGACACCCTGCAGTGAACCCGTGACACCTCAAGAAGGCCTTGAGCTCTTCTCCACCTGTGCCAACTGCTGCATTATCTCCCCTCCCGCTCCTCCCTATCCATGTTTCTTTTCTTTTACCCAGACCCAAGTGCTAGCACTTGGCTCTCCATTACTGGGCCCGGCTCCTTGCTTGAGCCCCTGGCTGCCCTTCTCCCCTGGCTGTCCTTGTCCCTGTTCTTTGGTTTCAGGCCCCTTTTGCCAGCCCCCTCTTGTGCCTCCCCTCTGTTCTCCTCATCCTGTGGTATCCTGGCACTGCCCGGAGACTCTGCTACCCCTGCTTTGCTCTAGCCTAGGATCCTCAAATGGATCCTGCATCCCACCGATGCCAAAACCTCCACATTCCAGGTATCCCCTCACAGTACCCTCTTTTGCCCCTCATTGGTTCAGGTCCCTCTCTGAGGATCTAATCACCTCGGGCTGAGGAACAGATTTTGCTGTTCTCTGCATCCAGAATGCTCCCTATGGGAAACACAGCCCTGCCAGTCACCTGAGTCCCCTTCACCACTTGTACCTTGAGGCCTGCCAGTTAACATGGGCCTTTTCCCAACCTAGCCCTGAGCGCTCTCCTCCCTTCCCTCCCCTACCCTCTGGCCTTGCATGATGCCCCTACCTCAACCCAACCCTCCCTATCCCTGACACTTTGTGTTCAAGTCTCCAGGCCTTGGCACTCTCCTAGGTCCCTGACCATGTTCCTCATGTCCCTCAACATACCATGGAATCTTCTCGTTTTTGGTCTGACCTGGAAGCCCCTTTCTTGGGGCCCTAGTGGTCTCACCTAAGTGCCCCTTGTGTTTCCCTCTTTCTCCTGGTCCTCAAGCAGTCCCTGCATCCCTTCACATTGCACTTTTTTTTTCTGGTGCTTGCAGGTCTCCAGCTCCTTGGTCCCTCATCACAATTGGTTGGGTGGGTCTCTTGCCTGGGGGCCTGTCTTGTGTCATGGCTCTCACCTTGCAGTGCATCAATGACAAACCCCCGCTGTGCCTTTTCATCCCCCACTTCCTGGTCACCTTCCCTTGTCTGGCATCCCTTGCCAAGCCCCTGGCCCTGGATTCAAATATGAGCCAGGGCACCTTATGTGAAACAGAGCTCTGCCCCTTGGCTGGGCCCCTTGCTCTCCTTGGGTGCTTGGTCCTCCTCCAGGAAACCTAACACCTGGAGGTTGCCCTGGGCCTGGAGCCTGACTGCCCCCTGCTGGATCCTCTGCCTTTCCTCCCAAATCTTTTCCAGTGTCTGAGCCCCTACTCAAGCTCTGGCCCTTGGCTCTCTGTTTCAAGGCCTGGCTCCTGGCTTAAGTCTTTGATGGCCCTCCTTACTCACTGTTTTTCTGGGCATTTTCTGCGGACCCCTCACTGGGGTCGCTTCCCTGCACTCTTTGGCTTTCCTATACCTCAGTACCCTAGTGCAGCCCTGCCTTCCCGGCCCAGTGTTACCTGCTCTCCCCTGGCCTGGGCCCTCATCTGGGTACCTTCATGGGCTCCTTGCTGGGGTTATGACCCCAAACTCTGCCACAACCGTCCTCCGGCCCTACAGGCTGTTCCCTCCTTCAGCCCTCCAGTCATTTCAGTCTCTGCCACACCCACTTTCCTAATCCCCTTCCCGTGATGCTCATCCAGGCCAGGTGACTTGGCTCTCATTTCCATGGCATGTCTCCTACCTTGATTCTCTGGTGGCCTTTCTTGCTCACTGCTTGTCTGGGCAATGTCTGAGGGCCCCTTGCAGTGGCTGCTTCCCTACTCCCCTTGACATTCCAGTACTGTAGTACACTAGTGCAGCCCTGCCTTCTCGGCCTGATGTTCCCTGCTCTCCACTGGCCTGGGCCATCTTCTAAGTCCCTTGCCTGGGCTCCTTGCTAGGGTCATGGCCCCCACCCCACCCACACCCCTCTTGCGGCCCTAAAGGCTGTGCCTTCCATTGGCCCTCCTGTCTTTTCTGTCTCTGCCAAGCCCGCATTCCTGATCCCCTTCCCAGTATGCTCACCCAGGCCAGGCAACTTGACCTGGCCCCTTGGCCCTAGGGTCTCCCTTTGGAAAACATAGCCCTGCCCCTTGCCTGGGCTCTTTGCCTTCTGTCAGCCGGGGCCCTGCTCCTGACCCATGACATCCTGCAGTGGAATTGGCCTTGAGACCTTCTACCCCTGTGACACCCACTCCAATGACTCCCCTCCCACTGCTCCCACTCCATTTTTGTTTTCATTCACCCAGGCCCAGGTGCTAGCACTTGGCTCTCCATTACTGGATTCGGCTCCTTGCTTGAGCCCCTGGGTACACTTCTGTGGGACCCTTTCCCTTCCCTTGGTTTTGGCCCTCTTTCTATAGACGCCATCCTCTGTCTCCCCTCTGTTCCACTGGTGCTATGGTATACTGGCACTGCTGGGACCCTTCACTTTCCCTGCTTCTCCCTAGCCTGAGCTCTTCAAATGGGTCCAGGCTGCAAACTGACCACCCCCACAACCTCCATACACCAGGTATCCCCTCACAGTGCCCTCTTTTGACCCTCCTTAGGTCCAGGTCCCTCTCTGAGGATCTATTCACCTTGGTAGAGGAGCCAAATTGGCTGGCCTCTGCGCCCTTAAATCTCCCTATGGGAAACACAGCACTGCCCCTTGCCTGAGACATTTTGCTGCCTGAAATTTGAGGCCTGGCTGTTAACATACAATTTGTTCAAACCCAGCCCTGAGAGATCCACTCTGTTCCCTCCTCTGACCTCTCGCCTTGCATGCTGCCCCTACCCAGTCCTCCCTAACCCTGACCCTTTGTGCTTCAGTCCCCAGGCCTGGCACTCACATGAGCCCCTGACAGTGTTACTCATGTTACTTGGCATAGCATAGAGTCTCTTCCTGTTGTATCTGACTTGGGGGACCCTTGGTTAGGACTGACAGCATGCTCCCTTAGGTGCCCTTTGTGCTTTTCTCTGTCTTCACGTACTTCAGCAGCCCTTTCTCTCCTTCCCCTTGGATTTCCCCTGGTGCTTGCAGGTCTCCTGCTCCTTGGGTCCCTCATCCATGGTCAGTAAGGTGGGTCCTTTGCCTGGGCACCCGGCTTGGGTCCTGGACCTTGCCTCCCCCTGGCAACAACCAAGACCCCACTGCCATGCCCTCTCATCGCCCTCCTCCTTGCCCCCTTCACTCGCTAGGCCTCCTTTGTCATGTCCCTGTCCCTGGATTCTCATCTGGGCCAGAGTGCCTTATGGGAAACTGAGTCTTGCCCCTTGAAAGGGCCCCATGCTTTCTTTGGGCATTTGGTCCTACACCCACAAAACTGACACCTGGCAGTCTCCCTGGGCCAGGAGCCTGCTTGCCCAGTGCCGGATCCCCTGCCATCCCTCCAAAGTCTTGTCCACTGTCCTGAGCCCCCTGCCCAAGCCCTGGCCCTTAGATCACCATTCCCTTGCAAGGCTCCTCGATTGAGACTCTTGGGGACCATATTGCTCTTTGTTTACTTGGGCTTGGACTGAGGGCGCGCTGGGGCCAGTGCCCTACTCCCATTGGCTTCCCTGAACCTCAGAACCCTACTGTCACTGGCCTGCCCAGTCCCGCCCTTCCCTGCCCTTTCCTGGCCTGGGCCCTCCTGTTGGTCCCTTGCCTGGGCTCCTTTCTGGAGACCTGGCCTGCACCCCATCAAAACTTTTCCTCTGGCCTTTCACACTGTACCCTCCTTCATCCCTCCTGTTGTCCCTTTCCCTGCTGGGCCCCTTTTCAAGATCCCTTTCCTAGGATGCTCAACACATCCAGGGATGGGAACTGGGCATTTGGCCCTGTGAACTCCCGTTGGTGAAACCTAGCTGTGCCCCTTGCCTGGGACTTTGGTCTCTCTCTGCCCAGGCCCTGTTCCTTCATCCTGACACCCAGCAGTGAACCAGGGCCTTGAGCCCTCTTCTGCTGCACCACACACTACCCTTGTTCCCCTGTCCCCCCTTTCTTCCCTCTCTATCCCTGTCTGTTTTCATAGGACCAAGGACTGGGTCCTGGCGCTTGGCTCCCAATTCTTGGGCCTTGCTCCTTGTTGGAGCAACCATATACCCTTTTTGAGGACCCCTTGCTTGCCCATCCTTCTGTTTCTCCCCTTTGTTCCCCTTGTACTGTGGTAATTTGCCATTGCCAGGATCCTGTTCTCCCCCTGCTTCTCCCTATCCTGGTCTTCTCCAAAGGTTTCTTGCTCCCCACTGACACCCCCAATCCCAGATCAAATGTAACCCTCACATTGCCCTCTTTTGGTCCTGGTCTCTCTCTGAGTATCTACTCACCTTGGGCAGAGGAGTGGAATTGGCTCATTTTTCTGGGCCCTGAAAGATCCCTTTGGCCACAAAGCCCTGTACCTCACCTGGGCCCCCTTTGCTGTTCAAACTTGACAACTTGCAGTGGATTTGGGCCCAGTGATGTCCTTTCCCTGGGCTATCCCGTCCCTTCTGTCTCCTGCCTTCTAGACTTGTAAGCTGCCCCTAACCCAACCCAGCCCTTCCTCACCCTGACCCTTTGCCCTATAGTCCCCTGGCCTGGCTGCCAGCCTGAGCTTATTGCATTACTCAGGTTGCACTGCTTTCTGTGGTGTCTCTTCCTATCGTGTCTGACCTCGGTGGCCCTTGATTTGGCCACTAAGCTCACTCTCCTCTTTTCTCTTTGCACAGCCCTCTTTCTCCTCATCCTAGTGCTGATCCTATCTCTCCTTCCCCTAGTGTTTTTTTTTTTTTTTTTGTGGAGCAGGGGCCTCCTGATCATTGGGTCCCTAATACCATTTGGTGGGGTCAGTCCCTTATCTGGGCTCCTTGTTTGGGTCCTGGCTCTTGCCCATCTCTGCACCCACTGCAACCCCCCCACTGTGCCCTCACATCACACTCCTCCTGTCCCCTGTCCCTTGCTAGGCACTTTGGCCTGGTCCCTGGCCCTTGATCCTCATCTGGGCCAGGGTGCCTTATGGGAAAAGAACACCAACTCTTGACTGGGCAACTTGCTCTCCCTAGGCCCTTGAGGAAGCATCCAGAACCCTGACACCTGGCAGTGGCGCTGGGCCTCGAGCCTCCCTCCCCCTTGCTGGATCCCGTGCCTTCCCTCCCCAGCACTGTCCACTGTCCTGAGCCACCTGTCCTAGTACTGGCCCTTGTCTTCCCTGCATCTCAGAACTCTAGTGCAGTCCATGACTGCCCGGTCCCACTCTTCCTTCCCTGCTGTCCCCTAGCCTGGGCCCTCCTCTAGGTCCCTAGCCTGGGCTCCTTTTTATGGTCCTGACCCGCACCCCAAAAACACCCTTCTTCATGCTGTGCCCTCCTCTGGCCTCCTGTTGTTCTTGTCCCTGTTTGGAGGGTCAGCCACCTGGAAGGGCGAGTCTCTACTACCCTGGCTAGGGCAGTATTCGAACCCTCTAAACACACCCAGGTGGAAATGGTCTCCTGCATGGAGGGACAAGTCCCATCTACCCTGGCTGTTATGGTATATTAGCTCCCCTGACACACAGGTGGGAGGAGTCTCCCCACTGGAGGGTAGAATAACCTCTTCCCTGCCTGTGGTGGTATAAGTCCTCCCCCTGACACACAGGATGGGTCTCCAGCCTGGAGGGTCGAGTGAGTCCCCTGTACACTGGCTGCGGCCATAAAGGAGCTCCCCCTGACAACCAGGTGGAATGGTAACTGGCCTGGTGGGGTGAGTCCCCTCTACCCTGGCTGCAGAGATGTATGAGTTCTCCTAGACACTCTGGTGGGAGGAGTCTTCTGCCTCTAGGGTCAATTTCCCTCTACCCTGTCCACAGCAGTAAAGGAGCTCCCCCTATACCCATTTGGGAGGTGTCTCCAACCTGGAGGGGTGAGTGTGCTCTACCCTGGGTGAGGAGGTGTACAAGCTCCCCCAGACACCCAGGTGGGAGTGGTCTTCCGAATGGAGGAAGGAGTCTACTCTACCCTGTCTTCGGCGGTATAGGAGCAACTCCCCCATTCACAGATGGGAGGGTCTTCCACCTGATTGGGCGAGTCCCCTCTACCCTGGGTGCCATGGTGCCATAGCTTTCCTTGACACCCAGATGGGAGGGTTCTCCCACCTGGATGGGAAAGTCCACTCTACCCTGGATACAGTGGTATATGATTCCCCCCCCCCACACACACACACACAGGTGGGAGGGATCTCCTTCATGGAGGTTCCTGTCGCCTCTAAACTTGCTGCAGCAGTAAAGTATCTCCCATTGACACCCAGGTGGGATGGTTCCCCATCAGGAGGGGTGAGTTTTCTCTAGCCTTGCTGCTGCAGAATAGGAACTCCTGCACTCACCCAGTTGGGAAGGGTCTCTTGCCTGGAGAGGCAAGTCCTCTCTATCCTGTCTGTGTTGGAATATGAGCCCCCCCCCCCAAAACCCAAGGAGGGAGGGGTCTCCCACCTAGTGGGGATAGTCCCCTCCACCCTGGCTAAGTCAGTATACAAGCTCTCCTGGACCCCCAGGAGGGAGGGTCTCCCACCTGGAGGAGCTAGTAACTTCTACCCTGGATGGAGTGGTATAAGAGCTCCCCCTCCTTACACAGGTGGGAAAGATCTCTTGCCTGCAGGGGCAAGTCCCCACTTCTCTGTCTGTGACAGTATAGAAGTTCCCCCCTGACACCCAGTTGGGAGGGGTCTCCCACCTGGAGGGGTAAATCTGCTCTACACTGGCTGCTGCTGTATAGAAGCTCTCCCAAAACCAAGGTGAAAGGGGTCTCCCGTTTGGACAACCAAGACCACTCTACCCTGGCTAGTGTGGTATAGGAGCCCCGTGACACACCCAGGTGAAAGTGATTTCCACCCTGGAGGGTTGAGTCCCCTCTGCCCTGGATTTTGGGGTATAGAAGCTTTCCTGACACCCAGGAGGGAGGAGTCTCCAGCCTGGATGGGAGAGTATGCTCTACCCTGCCTGCAGTGGTATAGGATCTCCCCGCAGGGTCTCTCGCCCAGGTGGGAGGGGTTCCCTGCCTTGAGGGGCAAGTCCTCTCTACCATGGTGGAGGTAATATAGAAATACCCTGACACTCAGGTAGGAGGTGTCCCCTGCCTTGAGGGATGAGTCCTCTCTACACTGGCTGCCGCTGTATAGGAGCCCCCCATACCCAGATGGAAGTGTTCTCCCACCTGAAGGGGCAAGTTCCCTCTACCCTGGCTGTGGTGGTATAGTAGCTTTTCTTGACACCCAGGTGGGAGAGGTCTCCTGCCTAGAGGGGTCTTTCACCTGGATGGGTGTGTCCACTCTACTCTGGCTGCAGTTGTATAGGAACTTCCCCTGTCACCCAGGTCGGAGGGATCTCCTGGCTAGAGGGGCCAGTCCCCTCTACCCTTGCTGCTGCTGTATAGGAGCTCTCCCCCCATACCCAGATGGGAGGGTTCGCCCACCTTAAGGGTCGAGTTCCCTCTACCCTGGCTGTGGTGGTATAATAGCTATCCCTGACACTCAGATGGGAGGGATATCCTGCCTAGTGGGGTGAGTCCTTTCTAACCTGGCTAAGGTGGTATTCATGTTCCCGCAACACCCAGGTGTAAGGGGTCTCCCACCTGGAGAGGCGAGTCCCCTCTACCCTGGCTGGTGTGCTATATGAGCCCTCCCTGACACCAGGTGGGAGGGGTCTCCCTCCTGGTGGACAAGTACCCTCTATCCTAGTTTTTGTTTATCACCCTCTATCCTAGTTTTAGAGTTCAACTTGACAGCCAGGTTGGAGGCATCAGCCACCTGGAGGGGCAATTCCCCTCTGTGCTGTCTAAGATTGAATATAGGATCCTCACAACACCCAGGTGGAAAGGTCTCCTGCCTGGATGGGCAAGTCCCCAATACTCTGGCTGAAGTGGTATAGGTGTTCCCCACACACCCAGGTTAGAGGGGTCTCTTGACTGGAGGGGTAAATCCCCTCTATAGTGGCTCCAGCATTATTGGAGCTTCCTCTGACACCCAGGTGGAAGGGGTCTCCCGTCTGCTGGGGTGAAATCCTCTACCCTGGCTGCAGCAGTACAGGAGCTCCCTTTTCAATACCCAGATAGGAGAGTTTCATGCCTGGAAGGGCAAATACCCTCCACCCTGGCTAAGGCGGTATACAAGCTCCTTCAAAACACAAGTGGGAGGGGTCTTCTGCCTGGAAGTGCAATTCCCCTCTCCTTTGCCTTCAGAGAAATACAAACTCCCCCTGACACCCAGGTGGGATGGGCAAGTCCCCTGTACTTTGGCTGGTGCCTTATAAGAGTTCCCAGAACACCCAGGTGGGAGGGGTCTCCCACACTCAGGAGTGAGTCCTGTCTATCCTGTGGCAATATATATGAGCTATTATCCCCCCATACCCAGATGAGAAAGGCCTCTCACCTGAAGTGGTGAGTTCCCTCTACCTTGCTGCGGTCAACACCCAAGTGAAAGTGTTCTCCCACCTGGAGTGGCCAGTCCCTGCTACCCAGCTGCAGTTATATTCCAGCCTCCCCCACACACACACCCATGAGGGAGGGGTCTCCCACCTGAATGGGTGAGTCCTCTCTACTTTGGCTGGTGCCTTTTAAGAGTTTCCAGGATACCCACGTGGAAGGGGTCTCCTGCATGCTGGGGTGTGTCCCATCTACCCTGGCTTCAGTGGTATAGGAGCTGCACACCCCATACCCAGATGAGTTGGGTCTCCCGACTGAAGGGGCGAGTCCCCTCTACCCTGGCTGCAGCAGGATAGGAGCTACCCCCTACACCCAGGTGAAAGTGTTTCCCGCCTTGAGGGGCCAGTCCTTGCTATCTGGCTACAGTTGAATATGAGCACCCTCCTGACACACCCAGGTGGCAGAGGTCTCCCGCCTGGGGAGGGTGAGTCCCATCTACCCTGGCTAGGGCAGAATACAAGCTCACTCTGACACCAATGTGGGAGGGGTCTCTTGTCTGGGGGAGAAAGTCCCTTCTACTCTGGCTGCAGCGGTATAAGAGCTCCCCCTGATACCCTGATGGGAGGGATCTCCTGCCTGGAGGGTCTATTCGCTGCTACCCCAGCTGCAGCTGTATACAAATGCCCCCTCGCAGATACCCATGTGGGAGCGGTCTTCTGCCTGGAGGGGCAAGACCCCTCTACCCTGACCAAGGCAATATAGGAGTTACCCCCATTCCCAGGTGTGAGGTGTCTCTTGCCTGGAGGTTCAAGTGGCCTCTACCCTGGTTGTTGGGGTATATGAGCTCCACCTGACACCTATGTGGGAGGGGTCTACAGCCTGGAGGGGCAAGTCCCCTCTACCCTGGCTGTGGCAGTATATGAGATCTCCCTGAAAAAAAGCAGGAAGGGTCTTCTGACTGGAGCATTGAGTCCCCTCTACCCTGGCTGCAAAGGTATACAAGCTCCCCCAGATAGCCAGGTGGGAGGGGTCTCCCCCATGGAGGGGAGAGTCTCCTCTATTCTGGCTGAGGCAGTATATGAGCTCCCTCTGACACTCTGGTGGGAGGAATCTCCTGCATGGATGGATGAGTCTCCACTACCCTGGTTAAGATGGTATACAAGTTCTTGGTGACACCCAGGTGAGATAGGTCTCTTGCTTAGAAGGGTAAGTCCCCACTACTCTGGCTACAGCAGTATACAAGCTCCCCCCCCACCCACACACAGTTTAGAGAGACTT
This sequence comes from Marmota marmota marmota, assembly GCF_001458135.2. Taxonomy (NCBI): domain Eukaryota; kingdom Metazoa; phylum Chordata; class Mammalia; order Rodentia; family Sciuridae; genus Marmota; species Marmota marmota. The sequence continues at coordinate 874,416 of NW_026002914.1, read as the reverse complement.
GTGCCTGAAAGGGTGACTCCCCTCAAACCTGGCTGCAGGGGTATAAGAGGCCCCTCCTACTCCCAGGAGGGGGGTCTCAGGCCTGGAGGGGCGAGTCCCCTCTACCCTGGCTAAGGCAGTATAGGAATTAATCTTATTCCCAGGTGGTAGGTGGTAGGCGTTTCTCACCTGGAAGTGTGAGTTGCCTTGAAGGTGGCTGCTGGGGTATATGAGCTCCACCTGACACCCAGGTTCGAGGGGTCTTCTGCCTGGAGGGGTGGGTCTACTGTTCCCTGGCTCCAGTGGTTAAGGAGCTTCCCCTGACACCAAGGTGGGAGGGTGACTTCCATCTACCCTGGCTGAGGGGATATACCGGCACTCTCAGACACCTAGGTGGGAGTGATCTTCTGCTTAGAGGGCAAGTCCCCTCTATTCTGGCTGCTGTGGTATAGGACCTCACCCCCCATACGCAGATGGGAGGGGTTTACCACCTGAAGGGGTGAGTCCTGTCTACCCTGGATGCAGTGGTTTACTAGCTTTCCCTGATATCCAGGTTGGATAGGTCTCTTGCCTGGAGAGGCCAGTCCCCCTCTACCATGGCTGTGGTGGTATATGGGATCCCCCTGACACACAGGTGGGAAGGGTCTCCTGACTGGAACAGTGAATCCCCTCTATTCTGGCTGCAAAGGTATACACGTTTCCCCTGACACCCTGGTGGGAGGGATCTCCCCCCAGGAGGGGCAAGTATTTTCGACCCTGGCTGTGGTGGTATAGGAGCTCCCTCCTACAGCCTGGTTGGAGAGGTCTACCGCCTGGCTGGGCGAGTCTCCTGTACCCTGGCTAAGGTGGTATACAAGCGCCCCCATACACACAGGTGGGAGTGGTCTTCATCCTGGAAGGGCCAGTCCCCTCTACTTTAGCTCTTGCCATATAAGAGCTCCCAGGACACACTAGTGGGAGGGGTCTTCCACCTGCAGGGGCATGTTCCCTCAACACTGGCTGTGGCAGTATAGGAGCTTCCCTGGACACCCAGGTGGGAGGGGTCTCCCACCTGTAGGGGTGAATCCCCTTTACCCTGGCTGCTGCAGTAATCAAGCTCCCCCAGACACCCAGGTGAGAGGGGTCTCCCGATTGGAGGAGCAAGTCCTCTCTACCCTGGCTGCAAAGGTATAGGAGCTCACCCAGACACCCAGGTCAGAGGGTTCTCCTACTTAGAGGTGCAAGTCCACTCTACCCTGGCTGCTGCAGTATAGGAGCTCCCCTGATACCCAATTGGGAGGAGTCCTCCGCCAGGAGGGTGGAGTCCCCTCGACTGTGCTGCAGCAGTATAGGAGCTCCCCAGGACACCCAGATGGAATGGGTCTCCTGCCTGAAGGGGCAAGTCCCCTATTCCCTGGCTGCAGCAGTATATGATCTCCCCCCCAATACCCAGGTCAGAGAGGTCTTTCGCCTGAAGAAGAAAGTACCCTCTACCATGGCTGTGGTCGTATAATAGCTCCACCAGACACCCAGGTGGGAGGGGTCTTATGCCTTGGTATAAGAGCTCCCCCTGACACCAATGTGTGAGTGCTCTCCTGCCTGGAAGGCGAGTCCTCTCTACCCTGGCTGTGGCGGTATAAAAACTATCCTGACACACAGGTAGGAGGCATCTTTCGAATGAAAGGGCAAGTCCCTCTACCCTGGCTGCTGTGGTATAGGAGCACATGCCACATACCCATATGGGAGGTGTCTCCCACCTGAAGGGGCGAGTACTCTTTTCCCTGGCTCCAGTGGTATACTCCAGTGGTATAATACCTGACCCTCAGGTGAGAGGGGTCTCCTACCTGAAGTGGCGTGTCCCCTCTCTCCTGGCTGGGGCAGTATATGAGCGCCCCCCCAACAATCTTGTGGGAGGGGAATCTTGTCTGGAGGGGTGAGTCCCCTCTACCTTGGCTGCTGCAGGATAGGCCATCCCTCGGACACTCAGGTGAAAGTGGTCTTCCACCAGGGGTTTCGAGTCCCTGCTACCCTGCCTGCAGGTGTACACAAGCACCCCCTCTCCAGGACACAAAGATGGGAGGAGTCTCCCACCTTTAGGGGCAAGTCCCCTCTACCTTGTCTGGGGTGGAATAGGAGCTCCTCCTGAAACCCAGGTGGGAGGGGTCTTCTGCTTGGAGTGGAGAGTCACCTTTACCTTGCCTATTGTGGTATATGAGCTCACCTGACAACCAGGTGTTAGAGGTCTCCCACCTAGTGGTTTGAGTCCCCTATATCTTGGCTGAAGCTGTATATGAGCTCCCCTCAATAGCCAAATTGGAGGAGTGTCCTGCCTTGAGTAGCAAGTATCCTCCACCGTGGTTAAGGCATGTATACAGGACAAATAGGAGGGAGGGGTCTCCTGCCTGGAGGGGCGAGTCACTTCTACCCTGGCTGCAGCAGTATAAGAACTCTTCTGTTAGAGTCTGTAAACAAGTCAGGATGGTGCCTGGCATTTTGCCAGAGGGAGTGGTTTGTGAAGTAACACCAGCGAGCCATTAAGTGTGGAGATTCCTTATTTGTTGACTGCTGTATCTAGTTTATTTTAATTAAGATAAGCTGTGTGGAATGTATATATACCACTCCTGTACTATAATAAATGGCTCTCACTCCTGCTGTATCAATGTACACAAGTTGCTTGTCACCCCCCCGGTTATTTTGCCCAGCCAGCCGGGCTGCGGCACTCTTTCCCAGTAACCAGGTGGGAGGGGTCTCTTGCCTGGAGGGGCAAGCACCTTTACCGTGGTTGCACGGTATAGGAGCTCCCCAGACACTCAGGTGGGAGGGGTCTCCTGCCTGGAGGGGCGAGTGGCCTCTACCTTGGATTCTGCGGTATATGAACTACCCCAGACACCCAACATTGAGTGGTCTCCTGCATGGAAGGGTGAGTCCCTTCTACCCTGGCTTGGGCAGTATATGAGAACCCCCACCCTATACCTAGGTGGGAGAGGTCTCCGGCTTGGAGGGGAGAATCCACTCTACTCTGGCTATGGTGGTAAAGGAGCTCCCATGACATCCTGGTGGGAGGGGTGTCTTGGTTGGAGGGGAGAGTCCCCTCTACCCTGGCTGCTGCTGTATACATGCTCTCCCAGACACCCAGGTGGAAGGAGACTTTCGCCTGGAGGGGCAAGTCACCTCTACACTGGCTAAGAGGTATGAAAGCCCCCTGTACACTCAGGTGAGAGGGGTCTCCCGCTGGAGTCACGAGTCCCCTCTACCCTGGCTGGTGTCCTTTAAGTGCTACAGGAACACTCAGGTTGAAGGGTCTCCTGCCTAAACAGGCAAACCCCTCTATCCTGGCTGTGTCAGTATATGAGCTCCCCATGACACCCAGGTGGGAGGGGTCACCTGCCTGTAGGGGCAAGTCCCCTGTATCCTGACTGCAGAGTTATTTGAGCTTCCCCCAACACCAAGTGGGAGGGGTCACCGGCCTGTAATCCCCACTCTCGAGGTGGTGGTGGCATATGAGCTCCCCCTGACACCCAGGTGGGAGGGGTAACTGACTTAGAGGGGCGATTTCCCTCTACCCTGGCTGCGATAGTACACAAGCTCCCCTGTACACCCAGGTGGGTGGTGTCTCCCTGCTGTAGTGGTAAGTCCCCTCTACCCTGCCTGGGGTGGCATATGAACTCTCCTGACAACCATGTGTGTGGGGTCTCCCTTGTAGTGGTGTGAGTCCCCACTCTCCTGGCTGTGGGGGTCATGAGGTCCCCCCCTCAATACCCAGATGGGAGGGTCTCATGCCTGAAGGGGCGAATCCTCTCCACCCTGGCTAAGGAAGTATACAAGCTCCTCCAAAACACAGGTGGGAGGGTTCTTCAGACTGGAGGTGAAAGTCCTCTCTCCCTTGCCTTCAGAGGAATACAAGTTCTGCTGACACCCATTTGGGAGGGGTCTCTGCCTGGGGGGTCAAGTCCCCTCTACTTTGGCTGGTGCCTAAAAAGGGTTCACAGGACACCCAGGTGTGAAGGGTCTTCCGCATGCAGGGGTGAGTACCATTTACCCTGGCTGCGATGGGATAAGAGCACCCCCTGACACCCAGGTGAAAATGTTCACCTGTCTTCAGGGGCTAGTCCCTGCTACCTGACTGCAGTTGTATAAGAACCCACACACACACACACACATCCAGGTGACAGGGGTCTCCTGCCTATGGGGGGCGATTCCCCTCTACCATGGAACTGGGGTGTACAAGGTCCCCAAGACACCCAGTTAGGAAGGGTGTCCAGCATGGAGGGGTGATTCCCCTCTACTCAGGCAGCAGTGGTGTACAAGCTCCACCCCATGCCCAGATGAGAGGGGTCTACTGCCTGAACGGGGGGAATCCCCTCTAACCTGGCTTCAATGACATACTAGTTTTCCCTGAAACCCTGGCAGGAGGGTTGTCCTGCCTGAAAAGGTGAGTACCCTGTACCCTGGCTGTGAGAGTAGAGAAGCTCTCCCCTACACACAGGTGGGAGGGGTCTCCAGCCTGGAGGGGCGAGTCCCCTGTACCCTTGCTGCAGTGGAATACATGCTCCCCCAGACACCAATATGTGACGGGTCACCAGGCTAAAGGGGCGAGTCTCCTCTATCATGGCTGAGGCTGTATAAGAGCTCTCCCAACACCAAGGTGGGAAGGGTCTCCCTCCTGGAGGGGCAAGTCGCCTCTTCCATTGCTATGGCAGTATATGAGCTCTCCTGATACCCAATTGGGAGGAGTCTCCCTCCAGGAAGCCAGAGGCCCCTCTATCTTACTGCAGTGGTATAGGAGTTCCCCAGGACACTCAGGTGGAAGCAGTCTCCCGCCTGAAGGGGAAAATACACTCTACCATAACTCTGGTGGTATAAGAGCTCTCACTGACTCCCAGCTGGGAGGGGTCTCCTGTCTGGAGGGATGAGTTCACACTACCCTGTCTGCAGGGGTATATGAGCTCCACCCATACACCCAGGTGGGAGAGGACTTCCTCCTGGCAGGGCGAGTCAACTCTACTCTAACTGTAAAGGTATAGGAGCTCCCACTCCCATACCCAGGTGGCAGGGTTCTCCCACATAGAGTGGCCACTCCCCTCTACCCTGGCTGCTGCATTATAAGAGTTCTCCTTACATTTTGTTGAGAGGGGTCTCCTTCTAGAAAGGGAAAGAACCCTCTACCCTGGCTGCAGTGGTATATGAGCTCCTCTGGACACCCAGGTGGGAGGTGTCTCCTGCCTTGATGCAGGAGTCCCTCTACCCTGGCTAAGGTGGTATACAAGCTCCCTGAGACACCCAGGTGGAAGGGGTTTCCCGCCTGGAGGAGCGAGTCCCGTCAACCCTGGCTGCTGCAGTATAGTGTTGAGAGCCACAGCCAAAGGGGCCCCAGCAAACTTCCAGCTGCCAGCAAACTTCCAGCTGCCGGCTGATGATTGGCTCACAGCGGCCCCAGCAACATCTAGCTGATTGGCTCCTCGGCCCCAGCAACATCTAGCTGATTGGCTCCTCTGCGGTGATGCTCATTGGACTGTTTCCCTGCCCTTTCAGACCACGGAGCTGCTCATTGGGGGACTTTTTTTGGCTCCGCCCACGTGACCCAGCCAATCGGCCTCAAGAGCAGGAGGATTGTGGGAGGTGGAGAGAGGCTTGTGTGGGAGAGAGAGGCTTGTGGAAAGCCGGTGGTGGCAGTTGAGGCTCTGAGGATTTTTCCTGAGAGGCTGTTTTGTTTGGCGTGTGTGGTTCTAAAAATAAAGTTAGTTTCTTTTGACAAGTGGCTCCTGATTGTGCCCAGCCAGACTGCGGCATCCGGTGGCTCGCACGGGGAGCGACTGAGGGTAAGTGAACTGCTCGCCCCTGAGGGCAGGGCAAGAGGATGGGTAGCCATTTTAAGATTCTTCTTTTGTTATTTTGTTTCACTTTTGTTTTAAGTTGCCTGTCCCTGGAGATGTGTAAGATGGAAGAAAAACCGCTCACATCTGAGGAACAGATAGGGAGAAAGGACGGATGGACATTTCAGGAGGCTATTATAATGATTTTGTGTTGTTCCAATTTTGTTTCACTCAGTTTCAGTTTTGTTAGGCGTTATCTTGTTGAGTTGTATTATAGTAGAAATACGGGATCAGAAATTAGTAAAAAACAAACTGAAAGAGTGTTAAGTAAATTGTTAGAGGAAGGAGGCATCTCAGTAAAATCAAGAACAATCAGGGCATACGTTGATACAATACAAAAATGTAGCCCATGGCTTTTTAAGGAGGAGTTGTTAAATATATCACAATGGAACCATCATGGTGAAGATTTAAAAAGAATAGAAAAGAAAAGCCCAGGGACTCTGCCAGTTGGCACATTGCCATTGTGGACGTTCATATCTTGTTTGCTTAGTCCAAAGCCTTCAGTTCAGACAATGGTAGAGGAAGAAGAAGACATAATGATTCAAGTAAAAGAGAAGGTCTCTCAAGTTAGTCAGACAGAGGAAAAGATTCAAGTAAAAGAGAAGGCCTCTCAAGCTAGTCAGACAGAGAAAGAAAGTGTAAAACAGAAAAAGCCATCAGGGGGAAAGTTACAACAGGAGACTGCTACTAACACCTTTCTATCACCAGAGGACGTAAGTGTCCAACTAACAAGGCCACCTCCATATGCTGGGAGGTCCCCAACCCCCGCAGTTGATAGTTGGGATCCTGAGACAAGATCTCAAATATTAACATGCCCTGTATTTGAGGCAGGAGGGCAGCGATTTTACCAAGTTTTAAATTTCAAAACAGTGAAGCAGCTAAAAGAGGCTGTAACAACCTATGGTCCTCAAGCACCCTTCACTGTAAGCATGGTCGAATCCATTAACAACTTGAACATGACGCCAGCAGATTGGGCTAATATGTGTAAAGCTGTGCTAAATGGAGGACAATACCTGTTATGGAAGGTTGCCAATGAGGAATTTTGCAAGGAGACGGCTAGGCGAAATGCAGCAGCTGGTTATCCTCAGAGAAATCTAGATATGTTGTTAGGAAAGGGACCTTATGAGGATCAGCAGCAACAAATTGCATATGATCCTGGTGTATACGCACAAATTGCTGCAGATGCAATTAAGGCATGGAAGACTTTACAAGGACATGGAGGTTTACAAGTTCAATTATCTAAGGTAATACAAGGAGCTAATGAACCTTATGCTGAATTTGTAGATAGGCTTATTCAAACAGCTACCAGAGTTTTTGGGAATACAGAACAAGCAATGCCATTACTAAAACACCTGGCTTATGAGCAAGCGAATCGTTGGTGCAGAGATATCATTAGACCATGGAAACATGAAGATTTAAACACATATATTAAATTATGTAGAGACATTAATGAACAAGAGCAAGTCGTGGCAGCTGCAGTAAAACAGGCTTTAGATGCCAGAGACATTAATGAACAAGGGCAAATTGTGGCAGCTGCAGTAAAACAGGCTTTAGATGCCAGGCCAAGAACATGCTACAATTGTGAACAAACAGGACATTTTAAAAGGAATTGCCCCATTGGAGGAGGGTTTAACAAAACTAGGTATCAAAGGAGTAGAATACCAGGTATTTGCCCACGATGCCGTAGAGGGAGACATTGGGCTAATGAATGCCGTTCTCAAACCACCATAGAGGGTACTCCATTATCAAAAAACGAACAAGGACCAGGTGTTTATCCACGATATCGTGGAGAAAGGCATCGGGCTCCATTGCCAAAAAATGGACAGGGGGGCCCAATGCTCCGGGGCCCAAAACCACAAATATACGGAGCACTGGAGGAACCCAGCAACCCCATCAGGGTAGTGCCCAGGACACATTGTCCATCAGATCCCTCATCAGACAAACCAGAGGGAGCGCAGGGTTGGACATCTGCGCCTCCGCCAGAGCAGTACTAACTCCAGAGATGGGAGTTCAAATCATTCCCACAGGGGTGAAAGGACCTCTTCCCAAAGGAACAGTAGGCTTATTATTGGGACGCAGCTCTTCTACTCTAAAAGGACTTATGATAAGTCCTGGGGTAATTGATCCCGATTATGAAGGTGAAATAAAAATTATAGCCAGTTCTCCAAAGGGTATATCAGTAATTTCACCAGGAGATAGAATAGCACAGTTACTAATAATACCCAGCCTACATGATAAATTTTCCAGTCGTACTGTAGAAAGAGGTTCCAAGGGATTAGGCTCCACAGGTGTAGATTGGGCTATGCTTTCTTTAAATTTAGATTCTCGCCCCATGCTAAAACTAAATATTCAAGGACATGAATTTAATGGGCTACTGGATACAGGTGCAGACCTTAGCATCATCTCTCGTCAAGAATGGCCAAAACATTGGCCATTACAACAAGCCACTCAAACGCTTCGAGGCCTAGGAGTGGCGACTAATCCCCATAGAAGTGCAATGGTATTAGATTGGAAGGATCCTGAAGGATGTGAAGGAACTATACAGCCATATGTATTGGATCATCTTCCCGTAAATTTATGGGGACGAGATGTCCTAGATCAATTAGGTTTGACATTAACAAATAACATCAACCAAAATGCACCCACTATTATGACTAGACAAGGTTTTAGGAAAGGAAAAAGATTAGAAAAACAAGAACAAGGTATAGCAGCACCAATACAAATAGATCAAGGAACAGACAGACATGGGTTGGATTTTCAGAAAGGGCCACTGAGACAATAAAAATTACTTGGAAATCAGAAAGACCAGTATGGGTTCCTCAGTGGCCCCTGACTAAAGAAAAGATACAAGCAGCCCATGACCTGGTCAAACAACAATTAGCAGAAGGACATATACAACCTTCTGTATCTCCCCATAATACTCCCATTTTTGTCATCAAAAAGAAATCTGGTAAATGGAGATTATTGCAAGATTTAAGAGCCATTAATAATGAGATGGTTATTATGGGACCTGCTCAATCAGGGATTCCTCAATTGTCTGCTTTGCCAAAAACCTGGTATGTTTTAGTTATAGATATTAAAGATTGTTTTTTTTCAATTCCAATTCATCCTGAGGATAGTCCACGTTTTGCATTTACTATCCCTGCACTGAATCATGAAGGTCCTGATCAGAGATATGAATGGAAAGTACTCCCTCAAGGGATGGCTAACAGCCCAACTATGTGTCAAATTTATGTTAACAAAGTAATCCAGCCACTTAGAAATCAAAATCCTGAACTACAAATATTTCACTATATGGATGATGTATTATTAGCACACAAAGATAAAAACACATTGCTAGAATGTTATGCCACACTTACAAACTTATTAAAAAATTATAATCTAGAGATAGCAATAGATAAAGTACAATTAAATTTTCCAATTAATTATTTAGGAGTTCTATTATCCTCAACCATGGTCCGTCCACCAAAAATTCAAATACGAGTAGATCAACTCAAATCACTTAATGACTTTCAAAAGTTATTAGGAGACATAAATTGGATAAGGCCTTATTTAGGTATACCAACAGGAGAGTTGGGACCTTTATTTGATATCCTAAAAGGTCCATCAGATCCAAATTCACCCCGAATGTTAACGCCTGAAGCAAGAAAGGCATTAAAAATCATTGAAACATATATGGAAAATATGCATTTGGATAGAATTGATATAAGTTTGCCTTTATTATTTATTGTACTACCAACAAAAAATATTCCTACAGGAGTATTTTGGCAAGAAGGTCCATTATTATGGATACATTTATCTTATTCTCCTAACACTATTCTTACTAGGTATCCTGAGGCTGTAGGACAATTAATACTCAAAGGAATAAAAGCAGCAAAGGGAGTGTTTGGAATTTCTCCCAATAAAATTATTACTCCATATACTATGAATCAAATTGATGAGTTAGCTAATGAGTTAAATACTTGGGCAATAATCATGTGCAAATCTAATGTTTCATTTGATAACCACTTACCATCTAATCCTTTATTGTCTTTTTGGTCATTGCATCCTGTAATTTTTCCAAAAATGACAAGAAAAACACCTATCATGAATGCTCCAAATATATTCACTGATGGGTCAAATAATGGTACAGCAGCAGTAGTTACCCCTGATCAAACTTTTACATTTTTAGTACCCAAACAATCAGCTCAAAAGGTAGAGCTTAATGCAGTTTTACAAGCTTTTGTGATGTTTAAAGATTCTGTATTTAATTTATTTTCTGATAGTCAGTATGTAGTTAATGCTATAGTATCTCTTGAAGATGCTGGTAGGATTTCCCCTTCTTCTACTGTTTTCTCTTTGCTTTCCACTATACAAAGTCTAATCTGGGACAGAAAAGATCCATTCTTTATAGGACATATCAGGGCACATACAGGATTGCCTGGAGCCCTTAGTTTGGGCAATGATTTAGCAGATAAAACTACACATGACATACATATTTTCTCTACACTAGAAGAAGCTATAAATTTTCATAAAAAGTTCCATGTCAATGCTAATACTTTACAAAAGCGTTTTAAAATAACTAAGGAACAAGCTAGACAAATAATAAAACAATGTCAAAATTGTGTGACCTTTTTACCACAAGTTAATCTTGGAGTCAATCCTAGAGGATTGATACCTAACCATATTTGGCAGATGGACGTCACACACTTGCCAGAATTTGGAAAATTAAAATATTTGCATGTTACAGTTGATACTTCTTCTGGATTTTTGATGGGCTCCCTTCATGCCGGAGAAAAAACTAAAGATGTTATAGCTCATTGCTTACAAAATTTTGCCACTGTGGGTGTTCCAAAACAGTTAAAAACAGATAATGCCCCTGGTTATACTTCTACCTCTTTTAAACAATTTTGCTCAACATTTGGCATTACTCATATAACAGGAATCCCATACAATCCACAGGGACAAGGCATAGTTGAAAGAGCTCATCAAACTATTAAAATGTACTTATTAAAGCAAAAAGAAGGAATTGGGAAGGGGTATATATTCCCCAAAGATAAACTTAAAATAACCCTTTTTACTCTAAACTTTTTAAATTTGGATTCATCAGGACTTAGTGCTGCGGAAAGGCATATGTGTCCAAAAAATGTACATAAGCCCAAGGTACTTTGGAAGGATATTCTAACAGGACAATGGAAAGGTCCTGACCCAGTAATTGTCTGGAGTCGGGGGTCTGTTTGTGTGTTTCCACAGGGAGAACAGCAGCCGATTTGGATTCCAGAGAGATTAACCAAGGTCCTGACCCAGTGATTGTCTGGAGTCGGGGGTCTGTTTATGTGTTTCCACAGGGAGAACAGCAGCCGATTTGGATTCCAGAAAGATTAACTAAAGCGATTTCTACAGACCAAAAAGAAGATGATTTGGCTCAAATCCATAACAACTGATATCCAAAACTCCAGTTTGGCTATTCTTACATCTGCAACAGAACCAGGATGCTTTTTTCAATATCTATTTTATTATTGCCCTTTGCCATATCATGAAGTTCTATTTTGTTTTTTGAGCTCATACAGACCTAGGTTAATGTTTTGCTGATCAGTTCTATTTTTTGACTATAGAGTTTTTAAACATTGCAATGGAGATTTCACCTGTAAAAAGTTATAAGGCCTTTACTATAATGTTATGTGTTGTATGTATTATATTATGTGTGCACACTTGTGTTTTGTGTTATATGTTTGAATGTATGTATGTCCATATATCATATATGATGAGCGCTCATGATAAAATGGATCCAAATATTTTTTTTTAATTCACGTGATTTAAATGGTTTAATTTAATTGGGTAAACAGCTGTTAAAGATTGTTTTAATATGTGAACACAAAAGAAGGTTAACAGATCTGTTTGTTTACTTTCACCTTTCCTTTTCATTATATTTAATAATTCTCTTAAAGATAATGTAAATTGTTAAGAAAATTGTTTTCTTTTAGTGCCTTCTGTAATGTTACATAATTTTTTCTTTAGCCATTATTGCCAGAATTCCTATCTTCATCCCAGTGCTGGTGAAGTCAAAGATAAAACCAATCTACAGCTTCTACAATAGCCATCACTGAACTGCTTGCAGAACTTGCCTGGACACATTGTGAGCTCACCTGTATGCATTGTGAACTATCTGTTGGTGCAGCGACTTGTGGTAGTGTTGGGGTATTTTTGCTGATGATGTCATCGGTGGTACAATTTTTCCAAAAGGAGCCGTCAATTGGCTTGGTGTATCTTCCTCCCTTCTGCTTGTCATGATCGTCCAGCTAAAATTTGGGGGCCAACAGAGGTGAGGCAAAGAACCTCACCCCCCCGCTGGTACAAAGACCTCTCCACAGGTGTGGCTGTATACTGGACCGGTAGTCAGTGACGGGTAAGATCCAATTGCAATGGTACCAACCTAAGGACCATATGTACTATTGGACAACCTAAGGCAGGCACGGTCCCTAAGCCACATGCTTGTTGTTTAAACAGAGAGGGGGAGATGTTGAGAGCCACAGCCGAAGGGGCCCCAGCAAACTTCCAGCTGCCAGCAAACTTCCAGCTGCCGGCTGATGATTGGCTCACAGCGGCCCCAGCAACATCTAGCTGATTGGCTCCTCGGCCCCAGCAACATCTAGCTGATTGGCTCCTCTGCGGTGATGCTCATTGGACTGTTTCCCTGCCCTTTCAGACCACGGAGCTGCTCATTGGGGGACTTTTTTGGCTCCGCCCACGTGACCCAGCCAATCGGCCTCAAGAGCAGGAGGATTGTGGGAGGTGGAGAGAGGCTTGTGTGGGAGAGAGAGGCTTGTGGAAAGCCGGTGGTGGCAGTTGAGGCTCTGAGGATTTTTCCTGAGAGGCTGTTTTGTTTGGCGTGTGTGGTTCTAAAAATAAAGTTAGTTTCTTTTGACAAGTGGCTCCTGATTGTGCCCAGCCAGACTGCGGCAGTATAGGAGCTCTGCTGACACCCAGGCAGGAGGAGTCTCCCGCCTGGAATGTAGAGTACCCTGGACACTACCTATGGCGGTAGAGGAGCTCTCACTGACAGCCAGGTGGGAGATGTCTCCCAAATGGAGGGGCGTGTCACCACCACCCTGGCTCTGGAGATATAGGAGCTCCCCCACACACCCAGGGGGGAGGGGTCTCTTGCCTTGGGGGGTGATTCCCCTCTCCAATGGTTGCCGCAGGATAAGGGCTCCCTCTGACAATCAGGTGAAAGATGTCTCATGCCTGGAGGGGCAAGTCCCTGTTGCCTTGGCTAAGGCAGAATACAAGCTCGCCCTGGCACCAAGATGGGAGGGGTCTGTCGCCTGGAGGAGCCTGTCCACTCTACCTGGTGACTGCAGTATATGAGCTTCTACTGACACCCAAGTGGGATGGTTCTTCTGCTTGGAGAGGCGAGTTGGCTCTCCCCTGGTTGCTGCTATATAGAAGCTCCTCCAGACACCCAGGTGGGAGGAGTCTCCAGCAAGTAGGGGCGAGTTCCCTCTACCCTGGCTGCTGCATTATATGAGCTCCATTTGACACCCTGATGGGAAGGGTCTCCCTCCGGGAGGGGCAAGAACCCTCTACTCTGTCTCCTGTGATATATGACCTCCCCTGACACCCCTGTGGAAGGAGTCTTTCGCCTGGAGGGGCGAGTCTCCTCTATCCTGGCTAATGTGTTATACAAGCTCCCCCTGACACCCATTTGGGAGGGGTCTTCTCCAGGGATGGATGAGTCCCCACTACCCTGACTACAGTGTTATATGAGCTCCCCCACCCACACTCAGTGGGCGGGGTCTCCCTCCTAAAGGGACGAGTCCCCTCTACCTTGGCTGGCTGTGGCAGTATAAGAGCTCCCTCTGACACCCAGGTGGGAGGGATAGCCCGCCTTGAGGGGCAAATCCCCTCTACCATTGCTGTGGCAGTATAAGAGCTCCCCATGACACCCAGGTAGAAAGGGTCTCCCTCCTAGAGCAGCGAATCCCCTCTACCTAGCTGTGGATGCATACAAGCTTCCCCATACACCAGGTGAGAGGGGTCTCCCACCTGGAGGGGCAATTCCCCTCTTCTTTGGCTGGTGTCATATAAGAGTCCCCAGGACACCCATGTGGGAGGCTTCTCCCAACTGGAAGGGTGAGGCCCCTCTACCCTGGCTGTGGAGGTATAGGAGCTCCCCCAGACACCCAGGTGGGATGGGTCTCCCTACTGGAAGGGCAACTCCCCTCTAACCTGGCTGCAGTGGTACAGGAGCTCCCATGACACCCAGGTGGGAGGGGTCTCTCGCCTGGAGGGGCAATTCCCTGCTACCCTGGCTGTGGTGGTATATGAGCTCCCCTTGACACCCAAGTGGGAGGTCTTCGCCTGGAGTGGCAAGTCCCCTCTACCATGGCTATGGCAGTATACAACCTCTGCCTGACAACCTGGTGGGAGGTGTCTATCACCTGCTGAAGCAAGTACCCTCTACACTGGCTGCAGTGGTATACGAGCTCCCCCCAAACCCAGGTGGGAGGGGTCTCCAGTCTGGAGGTGCAAGTCGCCTCTATCCTGGCTAAGGTGGTATACAAGCTACCTGAGACACCCAGGTGGAATGAGTCTCCCGTCTAGAGGGACAAGTCCTCTCTACCTTGGCTGCTGCAGTACAGGGGGTCTCCTGACACCCAGTTTGGAGGAGTCTCCTGCCTGGAGGTTAGAGTCCTCTGGACCCTGCCTGTGGTGGTATAGGAGCTCCCACTGACACCCAGGTTTTAGGTGTCTCCCAACTGGATGGGTGTTTCCCCTCCACCCTGGATGCGGAGATATAGGTGCTCCCTACCACACCCATGTGGGAGGGGTCTCCCAATTGGAAGAAGGAGACCCTTCTACCCTGACTGTGAAGGTATAGGAGCTCACCCAGACACCCAGGTGGGAGTGGTCTCCGGAATAAAAAGGCAAGTCTGCTCTACCCTGACTACAGTGGTATATGAGCTCCCCTGATACCCAATTGGGAGGAGTCTCCCTCCAGGAGGCTAGAGGCCTCTCTATCTTACTGCAGTGGTATAGAAGTTCCCAAGGACACCCAGGTGGAAGCAGTATCCTGCCTGAAGGGGGCTCTGGTGGTATAAGAGCTCTCCCTGACACCCAGGTGGGCAGGGTCTGCTGCCTGGAGGGGTGAAATCACACTACCCTGGCTGCAGGGTTATATGAACTCCACCCTTACACCCAGGTGGGAGGGGACTTCTACTTGTAAGGGCAAGACCACTGTACCCTAACTGCAGAGGTATAGGAGCTACCACTCCCATACCCAGGTGGCAGGGTTCTCCCATATAGTGGGGCCACTCCGCTCTACCCTGGCTGCTGCATTATAAGAGCTCCCCATGACACCCTGTTGAGAGAAATCTCCTGTCTGAAGGGGAAAGAACCTGGCTGAGGTGGTATATGAGCTCCCCTGGACACCCAGGTGGGGGGAGTCTCCTGCCTTGATGCAGGAGTCCTTCTACCCTGGCTAAGGTGGTATACAAGCTCCCTGCAATAACCAGGTGGGAGGAGTCTCCTGCCTGGAGGGGCAAGTCCCCAGTAACCTGGCTGCAGCAGTATAGGAACTCCACCTCCAACACCCATATGGAAGGTATCTTCTGCCTGCAGTTGCTAGTCCTCTCTACCTTGGCTACAGGTGTATAAGAGCTGCCTCTGACACCCCAGTGGGAGGGGTCTCTTGTCAGGAGGGGTGAGTTCCCTCTATCCTGGCTATTGCAGATTAGGAGTTACCATGACAACCAGGTTTGAGGAGTCTTCTCCTTTTGGGTAGAGTCCTATCTACACTTCCTGCGGTTGTATAGCAGTTCCTTCAGAAGCCCAGGTAGATGGGGTCTCACGCCTGGAGGGGCGAGTGCCCTCTATCCTGGCTTCTTTGGTATACAAGCTACCTCAGACACCCAGGTAGGAGGGGTCTAGTGCATGGAGGGGTGAGTTCCCTCTATCCTGTCACCATGGAGGGAGGGGACTTTCGCTAAGAGGTGTAAGTACATTCTACTGTGGCTTTGGTGGTATATGAGCACCCGCAGAAAGACAGGTTGGAGGGGTCTCCAGCCTGGATGTGTGAGACTCCTCTACCCTGGCTAAGGTGGTATACAAGTTCCTGCAACACGCTGGTGGGAGGGGTCTCCCTCCAGGATGGGCAAGTACTTTCTACAATGGCTGGGGTGGTATATGAGCTCCAGATGATAGCCAGGTTGGAGGGGTCTCCTGCCTGGATGGGCAAGCCTCCTCTACTCTGTATAATGTGGTCTACAAGTTCCCCACAACACCCTGGTGGGAGGGGTCTTCTGCCTGGAGATGTGAGTCTCCACTTCTCTGGCTGCACAGATATAGGCATTCTCCCCCCACCCAGGTGGAAGAGTCTCCCGCCTGAAGGGGCGAGTCCCCTCAACCCTGGCTTTGGGGGTATAAGAGCCCCCTCCTACTCCCATTAGGAGTGGTCTCCCACCTGGAGGGGTGAGTCACTGCTTCCCAAGGTGCTGATGTATAGGATCCCCCCCTCACCAAACACCACGTGGGAGGGGTCTTCCTCCTGGAGGGACGAGTCCCCTGTACCCTTGCTAATGAGGTATAGGAGTTAACTCCAATCCCAGTTGGGAGGTGTCTCTTGCCAGGAGGTGCAAGTCGACTCTTCCCTAGCTGTTGGTGAATATGAGCTCCACCTGATACCCAGGTGAGACGGGAATTCTGCCTGGAGGGGTGAGTCCTCTCTACCCTGGCTAAGGCCAAATAGGATTTATTCCCATTCCCAGGTGGGAGGTGTTTCTCTCCTGGAGGTGCCAGTTGCCTCAAGTCTGGCTGCTGGGCTATATGAGCTCCACCTGACACCTAGGTGGGTGGGGTCTTCCACCTGGAGGGTCGAGTCCACTGCACCCTGGGTGCAGTGATTATGGAGCATCCCCTGACACCCAGGTGGGTGTGGTCTCCTTCCTAGAAGGGTGACTTCCCTCTACCTGGCCTGTAGGGGTTTACCAGCTCTCCCAGACACCAAGGTGGGAAGGGTCTTCTGCTTAAAAGCCTCTATTCTGGCTGCTGTGGTATAAGAGATCCTGGCTACATACCAAGATGGGAGGAGTCTCCCGCCTGAAGGGGCCTGTCCCCTTTACCCTGGCTAAGGCAGTATAGGAGTTACCCCCATTCCCAGGTATGAGGTGTCTCTCGCCTGGAGGTGCGAGTCGCCTCTACCCTGGTGGCTGTGGTATATGAGCTCCACCTGACACCCAGGTGGGAGGGATCTTCTGCCTGGAGGGGTGAGTCTCCTCTACCCTGGCTGCAGCGGTTAAGGAATTCCACCTGACACACAGGTTGGAGAGGTCTCCATCTTAGAAGGGTGACTTACCCCTACTCTGGCTGCAGGGGTATATCAGCTTCCCAGAGACCCAGGTGGGAGGTGTTTCGTGCTAGGATGGGTAAGTACCCTCTATTCTGGCTGCTGTGGTATAGGAGCTCCCCCCCATACCAAGATGGGAAGTGTCTCCCGCTGGAAGTGTCGAGTCCACTCTACCCTGGCTCTTGAGATACACGAGCTCCTTCACACACACCCAGGGGGGAGTGGTCTCTTTTCTTGAGGGGTCTCCTGCCTGGAGGGCCCTCTACAATGGCTGTGGCAGGATAAGAGCTCCCTCTGACAACCAGGTGAAAGGGATCTCCTGCCTGGAGGGGTGAGTCCCAGCTACCTGGGCTGCCGCTGTATACCTGACCCCCAAAACATCCAGGTGGGAGGTGTCTCCCGCTTGGAGGGGCGAGTCCCCTCTACCCTGGCTAAGGTGGAATACAAGCTCACCCTGGCACCAAGACGGGAGGGTTCTCTCACCTGGAGGAGTGTGTCTACTCTACCGTGGCTGCAGCAGAATATGAATTTCTCTGACATCCAGGTGGGAGGGGTCTTCTGCCTGGAGGTGCATGACCCCTCTACCCTGGCTCTGGTGGTATAGGAACTCCCCCTGACACCCTGGTTTTGAGGATTCCTAACTGGAGAGGTGAGTCCCCTCTACTCTGGCTGCAGTGGTATAGGAGCTCCCACAACACCCAGGTGGGAGGGGTCCCCTCCTGGAGCAATGAGTCCACTGTACCCTTGATGTGGAGGTATACAATATCTTCCAGACACCCAGATGAGAGGGGTTGCCGCCTGGAGGGGCAAGTCTTCTCTAACTTGGCTAAGGTAGTATACAAGTGACCCCCTAAACACATGTGGGAGTGGTCTTCCACATGGACATGCAAATCTCCTCTACCCTGTCTGTGGTGGTATACAAGCTCCCCTGACACTCAGGTGGGAGGGGTATCCAGCCTGGAAGGGTGAGTCCCATCTACTTCAGCTCTTTCCATATAAGAGCTCTTAGTAGATCCTGGCTGGAGGGGTCTTCTGCCTTCAAGGACATGTTTCTTCTACCTTTGCTGTGGCAGTATTGGAGCTCCCCAGGACATCCAGATGGAAGGAGTCTTCCATCCAGAGGGTAGAGTTTCCTGTACCCTGCCTGCAGTGGTATAGGATCTCCACAGCCACCCAGGTGGGAGGGTCTCCCGCCTGAAGTGGAAATTACCCTCTACAATGGCTGCTGTGGTATAAGATCTCCCCCTGACACCCAGGTAGGAGGGGTTTCTCACCTTGACAGGCGAGTCCCCTGTATATACAAGCTCACCCTCCACACCCAGGTGGAAGGGGTCTTCCGCCTGGAAGGGTGAGAGTACACTCTACTTTGGCTGGTGCCATATAAAAGCTCCCAGAACACACAGGTGTGAGAAGTCTCCTGCCTGCAGGGGCTAATCCCCTCTACCCTGGCTGCAGCGATATAAGAGCTTCCCCTGAAACCCATGTGGGAGGGATGTCCCGCCTGGAGGGGCTAGTCCCCTCTACCCTGACTAAGGCGGAATATAAGCTTGCCCTACCACCAAGATGGGCAGGGTCTCTTGCCTGGAGGAGTGTGTTTACTCTACCCTGGGTGCAGCAGTATATGCGTTATCTCTGACACTCAGGTGGGAGGGGTCTTCCTCCTGGAGGGGCTAGTTGCCTCTCCCCTGGATGCTGCTGTATAGGAGCACCTCCAGACATACAGGTGCGAGGAGTCTCTTGCCTAGAGGGGTGAGTCCCTTCTACCCTGGCTGCAGTGGTGTAGGAACTCCCCTAGACACCCAGGATTGAGAGGTCTCCCGCAAGTAGGGGCAAAACCGTCTACCCTGGATATAGTCATATATGAGCCCCGCCACCATACCCACATGGGAGGGGTCTCTAATAGAGACAGGTGAGTCCCCTTTACCCTGGCTGCTGTAGTATATAAACTCCACCTGACACCCTGGAGGGAGGGGTCTTCTGCCTGGAGAGCCAAGAATCCTCTAACCTGGGTGCTGTACTATATGAGCTCCCCTGACACCCAGGTGGGAGGTGTCTCCCGCCTAGAGGGCATGTCCCGTCCACCCTGGATAAAGTGTTATACAAGCTCCCAGGTACACCCAGGTGGGAGGGGTATCCTCCCTGGAGGGGCAAGTCCCCATTACCCTGTCTACCATGGTATATGAGCTCCTCTACCCACACCCAGGTATGTGGGGTCTCCCACCTGGAGGGGCGAGTCCCCTCTACCCTGGCTGGCACAGTATACTAGCTTCACCTGACACCCAGGTGGGAGAGGTCTCCTGCCTGGAGTGGCGAGTTTCCCCTACACTTGTTGTGGCGGTATAGGAGCTCCCAAGGACATTCCGGTGGGAGAGGTCCCCCACAAGGAGGGGCAAAACCCTCTATCCTGGATATGGCGGTATACAAGCCGCCCCACCATACCCACATGGGAGGGTGGTCTCCTGCCTGGAGGGTCATGTCACCTCTTTTCTGGATGTGGCGGTATAAGAGCTCCCCCTGACACCCAGGTGGGAGGGGTATTTGCCTGAAGGGCGATTCCCCTCTACCAGGGCTGTGGCAGGAAAAGAGTTCCCTCTGACAACCTGGTAGGAAGGGTATCCCACCTAGAGCAGGGAATACCCTCTACCCTAGCTGTGCAGTCATACAAGCTTCCCCAGACACCCAGTTGGGTGGGGTATCCCGACTGGAGGGGCGAGTCCCTTCTACCCTCGCTTTGGAAGTATACTAGCTATACAAGACCCCAGAACCCAGGTGGGAGGGGTCTCCCACCAAGAGGGATGAGTCACCTCTACTTTGGCTGGTGGTATATAAGAGCTCCCAGGACACCCACGTGGGAGGCGTCTCCCAACAGGAGGAGCGAGTCCCCCCTACCCTGGCTGGGAGGTATAGGTCTCCCCCAGTCACCCAGGTGGGAGAGGATTCCTGACTGTAGGTTCCAGTCTCTTCTAACCTGGCTGCAGTGGTATAGGAGCTCCCCTGACTCCCAGGTGGGAGGGGTCTCTCACCTAGCAGGGCGAGGTCCTGCTACCCTGAATCGGTAGTATAAGAGCCCCCACAGACACCCAGGTGGTAGGGGTCACCAAACTGGCAGGGCGAGTGCCCTCTACCCTGGCTGCGCTGGTATATGAGCTCCCTTCAACACACAGGTTGGAGGGGTCTTTGCCTGGAGAGGCAAGTCCCCTCTGGCCTGGCTGCAGTGGTATACAAAATCCCTGCAACAATCAGGTGGGAGGGGTCTCCTGCCTGGAAGCATGAGCCCTCTCTACCCTGGTTGGGGCAGTGTACTAGCTCCCCAGACACCCAGTTTGGAGGCATCTCGTGCCTGGAGGGGTGAATCCCCTCTAATCTGCCTGTGGAAGTATACGAGTTTCCCCAGACTCCCAGGTGAAAGGGGTCTCCCGCCTGGAGGGGGCGAGTCCCTGCTACCCTGGCTGCAGCTGTGTAAGAGCCCTCAGTACAAACCCAACTGTGAGGGGTCTCTTGCCTAGAGGGGCGAGTCCCTGCTACTCTGGCTGCACCTCGGTATGAGCTTCCCCTGAAACCCAGGTGAAAGGAGTATCCCGCCTGGAGGGAGGAGTATCTCATATCATGGCTGCAGCTGTTCATGACCCCACCCCCCACTGGGCACCCAGGTGGAAGGGATCTCATCACCGTATTGGGCTGAGGCAGAATGCAAGGTAGCCTGGACACCAACGTGTGAGGGGTCTTTTGCCTGGAGGAGCCAGTCCACTATACCCAGGCTGCAGAGGCATAAGAGCTCCCACAGACAACCATGTCCTTTTTCATTCACCTAGGCCCAGGTGCAAGCACTTGGCTCCCTATTACTGGGCCTGGCTCCATTCTTGAGCCCCTGGCTATTCTTCTCAAGGACCCAGCCCCTGTCCCTAGATTTCAGGCCTCTTTTATTGGCTGGCTCCTGTGCCTCCCCTCTGATTCCCTCAGACTGTGTTATAGTGGTACTGCCCAGACCATCCGCTCCCCCTACTATTCCTTTGCCTATGCTGCTCAAAAGGGTCCTGGCAGCCTGACCCCCCACCCCACTTTGGCACACCAGGTTTCCCCTCACAGTACACTCTTTGGCCCCTCCTTTTGTCCAGGTCCCTCTCTGAGGATCTCCTCACCCAAGGCAGAGGAGCGGAATTGACTTGCCTCTGTTCCCTGAATGCTCCCTATGTGAAACACAGCCCTGCCACTTGCCTGAGTCCTCATCACTGTGTGAACCTGGAGGCATGGTAGTTAACATGGACTTGTTCCAACCCAGCCCTGAGCAATCCCCTCCCTTCCCACCCCTGTCTTCTTGCCTTGCATGCTGTCCCTAGGAAAATCTAGCCCTCCCTAACCCTGATATTTTCCCTGGAGTCCCTAAGCCTGGGTGTTCATCTGAGCCCCTGAAAAAGTTCCATCAAGGACTTTGGCATAGCAAGGAGCCTCTTCCTGTTGGTTCTGACCTGGGAGCCCCTTGCTTGGGCCCAATAGTGGGCTCCCCTAGGTGCCCCATGGCTTCTCCTGGTCCTCACGCAACCCCTTCTTCCCCTTCCCCTGGTGCTTTTTACTGGCGCTCGCAGGTCTTCTGCTCCTTGGGTACCCCATCACGATTGATTGGGTGGGTTCCTTGCCTGGGCACCTGACTTGGTCCTGGGTCTAATCCCTATGCTCACCAACCCAAACCCTCTTCCATGTGTGTCGTCCCTTCCCTCTCCTTCTTGCTGTTCATGGCCTCTTTGCCAGGACCCTGGCCATAGATTCTTATCTGATCCAGCATGCCTTACAGAAAACAATGCACTGTCGCTCTCCTGGGATCTTGCTCTCCCTGAGTGCTTGGTAATGCACCAGGAACCCTGAATCCTGAAGGTGGCCCTGTGCCTGGAGCCTGAGTGCCCCCTGCTGAATCCCCTGCCTTCCCTCCCAAATCTTTTAGAGTGTCCTGATACCCTTACCCAATGTTAGAGTCTGTAAACAAGTCAGGATGGCACCTGGTATTTTGCCAGGGGGAGTGGTTTGTGTGGTGGCGCCAGTGAGCCATTAAGTGTGGAGATTTCTTATTGGTTGACTGCTGTATCTAGTTTATGTTAATTAAGATAAGCTGTGTGGAATGTATAAATACCTCTGTTGTCCTACAATAAACGGCTTCCACTCCTGCTGTATCAACGTACACAAGTTGCTCGTCACCCCCCAGTTACTTTGCTGCAGCCGGACTGCGGCAGATGGTGGCCCATTACGGGGAGCCCCAGGACACTCGGGGGTAAGTGACGAAAAAAAGAAAAAAAAAGCTGCCCGTCCATAGATAGGACGGGAGCAAATCTGCTCGTCCCACAGAAGAATGTACTTGCACCTCTTGGCTAAAGACCCTTCCCACCAGAGTGTCAGTGGGAACTAATATACCACCACAGACAGTATAGAGGAGACTCACCCCTCCATGTGGGAGGCCTCTCCCACCTGGGTGTCTGAGGGAGCTTGTATACCTCCGGAGCCAGGGTAGAGGGGACTTGCTGCTCCAGTCAGTAGACCCTTCCCACCCGTGTGTCAAGGGGATCTCCTATATGACCACAGACAGGGTGGAGGAAACTTGCCTCTGCAGGTGAGAGATGCCTCCCACCTGGGTTTCAGGGGGAGCTCTTATGCCGCTGCAGCCAGGGTAGAGGGGACTCCAGGCATGAGACCTGGGTTTCCATGGGAGCTCCTATACAACCTCAGGCAGTGTAAAGGGGACTCTACCCACCAGGCGGGAGACTCCTCAAACCTGGTTGTCATGGAACTCCTAAACTGCAGTAGCCAGGGTAGAGTGGACTCATCTCTCCTGGCAAGAGACCTCGCCCACCTTGGTGTCAGAGGCTGCTCTTATACACTTGCAGCCAAGGTAGCGAGAACTAGCAACTCGAGGCTGGAGACACCTCTCATATGGGTGTGGGAGGTGGAGCTCTTATACTGCTGCAGCCAGGTTACTGGGGACTTGCCACTCCAGGCATGAGACTCCTCCCACCTGGGTTTAGCGGGGAGCTTGTATACCACCTTAGCCAGGGTAGAGAGGACTCGCCTGTCCAGGTGGAAGACCACTCTCATTGTAAGGGTCCCACGAAACGTCGGAGAAAGAGACCACCAAGTGACCACTCATGCAATTGGCAGAAGGGGGATTTATTGAACCAGCATGCTGGGGCTCCATGCCCACTCAAGAAGGGAAAGCAGCCCAGAGCCCCGAGCAGGGGCTGAGCACTGCTTAAGTACACTTTTTGGGGAGGGCAGAGGGCTTTGTATACACCAGAACAAATCATCATGAGGCGCGGGAAAATTGAACAACAACTCCTAAACATGATTAGTTCATTCATTGGCGGGAACAGGTCAGGCTGGAGTGATAGGTCATTCCTAAGG